>NW_026590110.1:158723-396128 GCF_907164565.1 Psammomys obesus
CAGGATACAGAAGATATACACATACACCAGAATATATACAGAATACAGAAGATTTTGAGGCCTGGAAAAAGTTTTAAATTCTAAAGATTTTTAACATGTTTTATTACATAAATACATTAATTTAACCACTTACACAAACCAATGATATTTTCAAACCATATAGATTGAGTAAATGTAGCTTAAACTACTAATTAACAAAGATTAAGAAACTAATTATAAATTTTTTTTTAAAAATTTTTAACTTTAGGATGCCTCATTGGCTGTAGCTGGTTGATTATCTGTGCAAATAATCATCCCCTGTCCCAAAGAAATCTTTCCAAGGAAATTGTGTAATTTTCCTTTAAATATCCTAGTCAGAATGCAAACACCTTTCCCAAGACTTAGTCCATTCTATCTGGACTCAGTTATGAAATGGTCTGACAAGCAGATATACCTTATTTTCATTGGCACCCATGAAAATACTCCAGGAAGAAATAGATCTAGATAATGGTCTCCCTTTTAGAATTGTATGAGAAGATGGTACGGACCCAGGCAGTCACCTTGCTCAGTGATCACGTAGCTGGAGAGGTGGTAAAGACTGTTCACCCCAGCACTCTACCCCCAGTATTGACAGCGGCCTTAGATATCTAAGCACATTCCTGTTGTGTAAAAAATCGTGCAGTAGGAAGATAAAGAAATTACTGGAAGAGAAACACATGTGTTCACTTATTTTGCTCCATCTACTCACATCTGCTTTCCTTGTCCACGTATGTAACCATGAATCACTCACGTTTTCCAGAGACACTTCATGCTGAAACGTCTTTCTCATCATTCACATCTGTTTTAATCAAGTTGAAATGATTTGCCTGCTAAACAAAAAAGTAATCAATTTTAAATGACTAACAACAAAGCACTCTGTTATTCTATTCATTATAAAAAGAAACCAGCTTTGAATTTTCTCAGCTTTTAAACAAACTTCCTCTCTTCTTAGGAAATGAGAAAGAATTATCAACCTTCCAAAAGAAAGGCAATCCAGTCAGTCTGTGGGAGGGTGGTTAAGCTTGTATAGGACTATCTCAACACCCCCCCCCCCCCCCCCAGGTGAGATCTCAAGGAGGGATTTTTATATTCCTACCAAATGTGGTATTAAAAGTATCAAAACTATTTTCATAATTTCTTAAAATTTCTTTTAAGTTGTACTTATTACTAAGACTGAACTTTGTATACATGTTTATAGATTTACATGTATCTATAAATACACATACAAAAGCTAAAGACTTGCTCCTAGAAGTGTTGGAGGCATGGCTACTGTGTTAAATGTGCATCAGAAGGTGGTAGAGAGGAGAGAGGCCATGTCCACACTCAGTGGTCTGACCTATGAACATCTGAATGATTAGTAGCCTAACACTCCCCCCAAAAAGAGCCTGTTATAACCACCAGACTGGTGCCGTGGGGCACTGACAGAGAGCTGGCCTGAGAAGACCACAAATCTGGCACCTGGAAGGCCTTGGAGGGGGCAGACCATGCCCAAGATGACCTTCGCCAGGTGCCATAATGCACGAGCAGGACACAGCACTTCTGAGAACACTCCTGAGATGACCCCAGACACTCAGAGACCTCAGGCACCACTAAGAGGAGCAAGTAAGTGTTGGAGAAATGAAAGAGAAAGAGAAACAGAAGGATGTGTGCACAGTGAAGAGAGGAAGACTGGAGACTTGGGGGTAGTGAGGAATAGCCTGATGTGAGTAGCCAGTGATGCCACCTGGGACCGTAGTAGGGTCCTGGCCTGTGCTGCTGCCAGTGGCCACATCTGGGTCCATGGCTGTACAGCAGCAGGGATCTCTTACCACCAAAGGCCAGGTCGATGTCCCTGGTCTGGGCTGCTGTCCCAGACCATGATGTCTGTGGGCTGTGGAGAACTGGCCCCACCCCTCACCTGGATATTGTGAGAGAGCTAACCTTGGCAGCATGAAAGCACTGTCTCTGCCCCTCACCTGCTGCAGCACTTGGAAGAGCAGGTCCTGTATCTTCCCCATGTAGCACAGTAGAGCTGACCCTGGTGATGGGGGCATGGGTGAGATGATCCTGAGGGTGTGAGCATGGGAGAGTTGGACTTGAAACTTGTCTATCATGCAATGGCATGGGCAAGGGAGAGATGTTTTTCCTATCATCCTTTGCCACTTATGACAGGCAGGAGAGCTGGCCCTATCTCTCACCTGCTGCATCACAGTAGAGCTGGCTCTGGGTGTGGGGGTTGGGAGTGAGTCAGCTCTTCCTGTTGTCTGCTAGGGGTTGGTGTGGATGAGAGAGAGATGCCCTTTTCCTTTCCCTTGTCCCTCAACATCTATGGCAGGTGGGGGATCTGGCCCCAGGGTCATGAGATCTAGAGAACTGGCCATGTTCCTCACTGGCTGCAACACTCAGGAGAGCAGGCCCTGCACCTTGCCTGGGAAGCAGGGAAGAGCTGGTCCTAGCTGTGGGGCTTGCTGCTGAGCTGGCTCTGAAGGCATGAGAGAGAGATAGCCAGTCGGCTGATCAGCTCGGATACCTCTCACCCAGGGCTTTGAACTGGCTCACTCCAACATCTACCCCATTGATGAACTGCTGAATTGCACAAAAGGACCAGTCCTATAGACACAAATCATCAGGATCTCCATGACACATGGCAACAACAGGATATCCAAGAGGAGTCTCTGAGGTTCTAGTTCTGATAGAGTAGCAGAAGCCAGAGGCCTCATTACCAGATCAATGAGTTATTGCAATGAACACTGAAAGAAGTGTGGACAAAGGGGTATACTGTGGGACACACTGTGACACCCTAGAGTTTCCACAATGAGTTTGTTTCCTCTATAGGGGGAGAAGGTTGCAAGGGTAGAGGGCAGTTATGAGGGGAAAGAGAGAGCTGAGTGAAACTAAAGTATATGATGTGAAATTCACAAAGACCCAAATAAAGTTTTTAAAAAAGAATGTTAAAAGATGGTATTAATCAAACAGCTGACTTACTGAATACTAAGAAAGAGGGAATGACAAAGAAATAGGCTCTATATCCAACATGAAAGATAACTGCAAAGTTTTTAACTATTTAAAAATAGACTATGTCAGAAAAAATTGTGCTCTGTTATACAATGACTATGCTTGTATGCTTTCTATTAATAGTATTGTTCTTTTTGAATATTTTTTATTTTCTTAAATTTTTATTAATTACTCCTTATTCACTTTGTATCCCCCCCCCATAAACCCCTCCTTCTTCCCCTCCCAGTCCCTTCTCCATGCATGCCCCTCCCCAAGTCCACTGATAGGGGAGGTCTTCCTCTCCTTCCTTCTGATCCTAATCTATCAGGTCTCATTAGGAGTGGCTGCATTGTCTTCCTCTGTGGCCTGGTAAGGCTGCTCCCCCCTCAGGGGGAGGTGATCAGAGAGCAGGCCAATGAGTTCATGTCAGAGACAGTCCCTGTTCCCATTAATATGGAACCCACTTGGACACTGAACTGCCATAGGCTATATCTGTGCAGGGATTCTAGGTTATCTCCCTGCATGGTCCTTGGTTGGAGTATCAGTCTCAGAAAAGACCCCTGTGCTCAGGTTTTTTGGTTCTGTTAATAACATTGTTCTTAATGGCAATGTTCTTTCGTAGGTTTCTCTCGATTATATGACACCCACATCTTTTTTGTGTGATGTCATTCACTTAAGTGCATCTGACATTTTACAGACTACATGTACTTGTGTATAATATGTGTAAATAATTTCAAAATATATTTGTCGTAGAAACATTTTCTCTTGCTTTTATTTAAAGCATTAGCTTATAAAATAATACACACATGTATGCCATTGTGTTTGTTCAGATTCACTACTTCCCCATGTGTCCTCCGAACTCTCTCTGACCCTTTTGTACTGCAAATAAACCATACAATAATGTAGATGCATGCGTGTATTTTTAATTAAATTAAGAGCCCTCGTATTACACAAATATACTGTTTTATATTTTTCCTCTTTCCATCTTCTCATTTCTTCTCCCTTTAAATCTCTTTCTTGAAACTTGTAATCCTCATTCTGCTGTCATGCCATATGTATGTATGTATGTGTTACATGAGATATAACGTTATTTTCCTTAAGTTGAGGTTACCATCATGAGCTTAAATTCCATCCATTTTCCTGCAAACTTAATAATTTCATTTTTTATATATGCCACATTTTATTGTCTATTTGTTGGTGGATTTCTATACTGGTTACATCTTGCCTATGGTGAAAACTACAGCAATGTGGGTGAATATGAAAGTATCTCTAGTAAGCAAACTTAGAAACATTTAGATATACAACAAAGACTATATCCTCTTTTTAATTTTTTTTTCTAATTTTGAGTATATGAGTGTCATAATTATTTTTATAAAACTGTTTGTTTCTCTTAGTTTCTCTCTTAATTCAGCTACTACACAAATAACTGAAAACCTTTGATATTATTTTAACAAGCCTCACAGCACAATCTTGAGCAGTATTAACTGTATTCTTTTTTAATTTTAATTTTTATATTAATTACAGTTTACTCACTTTGTAGCCCCTTCCAAAATACCCTCCCAATCCCACCCTCCCTCCCTCATATCCTCCCATGCCCCTCTCCAAGTCCATTGATAGGGGAGGTCCTCCTCCCCTTCCATCTGACCCTAGCTTATCAGGTCTCATCAGGAGTGGCTGCATTGTCCTCCTCTGTGGCCTGGCAAGGCTGCTGTTCTCTCAGAGGGAGGATGGTCAAAGAGCTAGCCACTGAGTTCATTTCAGAGACAGTCCCTGTTCCCCTTACTAAGGTCCCCACTTGGAGACTGAGCTACCATGTGCTACATCTGAGCAGGGGTTCTAGGTTATCTCCCTGCATGGTCCTTGGTTGGAGTATCTGTCTCAGAAAAGATCCCTGTGCCCAGATATTTTGGTTCTGTTGCTCTTCTGTGGAGCTCCTGTCCACTCCAGACCTTACTATTTCCCCCTTCTTACCTAAGATTCCCTGCACTCTGCCCAAAGTTTGGCTAAGAGTCTCAGCATCTGCTTTGATACCCTGCTGGGTAGAGTCTTTCAGAGGCCCTCTGTGGTAGGCTCCTGTTCTGTTCTCTTTTTTCTCACTCTTCCAATGTCCATCCCATTTGCCTTTCTAAGACTGATCATCTTACCCAGGGTCCTCCTTCTTACTTAGCTTCTTTAGTTGTACAGATTTTAGTATGATTATCCTATGCTATTTGTCTAGAATCCAGTTATAAGTGAGTATATATTGTGTGTGTCTTTCTGCTTCTAGGATACCTCACTCAGGATGATCTTTTCTAGATCCCACCATTTGCCTGCAAATTTCATGATTTCCTTGTTTTTAATTGTTGAGTAGTATTCCATTGTGTAAAAGTACCACAATTTCTGTATCCATTCCTCAGTTGAGAGACATCTAGGTTGTTTCCAGATTCTGACTATTACGAATAAAGCTGCTACGAACATGGTTAAGCAAAAGTCCTTGTTGTGCTTTGAAGGGAAAAGGGGGAAGGGAAAAAAAATGTAATTATATTATAAACAGGAAATAAAAGAAATAAGTTTGTATTAAAAAAAAGTCCTTGTTGTGTACTCGAGCATATTTTGTATATATGTCTAAGAGTGATATAGCTGAGTCTTGAGGAAGCACTATTCCTAATTGTCCAAGAAAGTGCCAGATTGATTTCCAGAGTTTACATTCCCACCAGCAGTGGAGGAGGGTTCCCCTTTCTCCACATCCTCTCCAGCATGCATTGTCACTTGAATTTTTTATCTTAGCTATTCTGATGGGTGTGGGGTGAAATCTCAGGGTCGTTTTGATTTGCATTTCCCTGATGACTAAGGATGTTGAGCATTTCTTTAAGTGTTTCTCTGCCATTCTATATTCTTCTACAGAGAATTCTCTGTTTAACTCTGTACCCCAACTGTATTCTTTTGGGGGGACTGGAAACCTGCTTTATTTTTTATTATTTATTCCTTTTTATTCATTTATTTATTACAATTATTTTATTTTGTATCCCAGCTATAGCCCCCTCCCCCATCCTATTCTTTTTTTAAATTAATTACAGTTTATTCACTTTGTATCCCCCCATAACCCCCCCTCTTCCCCTCCCAGTCCCATCCTCCCTCCCCCTTCTTCACACGTGCCCCTTCCCAAGTCCACTGATAGGGAAGGTCCTCCTCTCCTTCCTTCTGATCTTAGTCTATCAGATCTCATCAGGAGTGGCTTCATTGTCATCTTCTGTGGCCTGGTAAGGCTGCTCTCCCCTCAGGGGGAGGTGATCAAAGAGCAGACCAATCAGATTATGTCAGAGGCAGTCCCTCTTCCCATTACTATGTAACCCACTTGGACACTAAGCTGCCATGGGCTACATCTGTGCAGGGATTCTAGGTTATCTCCATGCCTGGTACTTGGTTGGAGTATGAGTCTCTGGGAAGACCCCTGTGTTCAAATTTTCTGGTTCTGTTGCTCTCCTTGTGGGGTTCCTGTCCTCTCCAGATCTTACTATTTCCCACTTTTTACATAAGATTCCATGCACTCTGCCCAACAGTTGGCCATAAGTCTCAGTGTCTGCTTTGATAGTCTGCAGGGCAGAGCCTTTCAGAGGCCCTCTGTGGTAGGTTCCTAGGTTGTTTCCTGTTTTCTTCTTCTTCTGATGTCTATCCTCTTTGCCTTTCGGGATGGGGATTGAGCGTTTTAGTCAGGATCCTCTCTCTTCATTAGTTTCTTTAGATGTACAGGTTTTAGTAGGTTTATCTTATGTTATATGTCTATATGAGTGAATATATACCATGTGTGTCTGGGACAGCTCACTCAGGATGATTCTTTCCAGGTCCCACCATTTACCTGCAAATTTCATGATTTCCTTATCTTATTCTTAACCCTTAAATTAATGATAATCTCCCTAGATGCTGAAAAAGCATTTGACAAAATCCAACATCCATTCATGTTTAAAGTACTGGAGAGATCAGGGATACAAGGCACATATCTAAACATAGTAAAGGCGATATACAGCAAGCCTATAGCCAACATCAAAGTGAACGGAGAGAAACTTAAAGCAATCCCACTGAAATCAGGGACAAGACAAGGCTGGCCACTGTCTCCATATCTCTTCAGCATAGTGCTGGAAGTCCTTGCTAGAGCAATAAGACAGTTGAAGGAGATCAAGGGGATACAGATGGGAAAGGAAGAAGTCAAATTATCACTATTTGCAGATGATATGATAGTATACATGAGTGACCCCAAAAACTCTACCAGGGAACTCCTACAGCTGATAAACACCTTCAGCAAAGTGGCTGGATACAAAATTAACTCAAAAAAATCAGTAGCCCTCCTGTATACAAAAGACAAAAGGGCTGAGAAAGAAACACCATTCACAATAGCCACAAATGACATAAAGTACCTTGGTGTAACCCTAACCAAGGAAGTCAAAGACTTGTATGAAAAAAATTTCAAGTCTCTGAAGAAAGAATTAGAGGAAGATATGAGAAGATGGAAAGATCTCCCATGCTCATGGCTTGGCAGGATTAACATAGTAAAAATGGCCATCTTACCAAAAGCAATCTACAGATTTAATGCAATTCCCATCAAATTGCCAACACAATTCTTTACAGACCTGGAAAGAAAAATTCTCAACTTCGTATGGAATAATAAGAAACCGAGAATTGCTAAAACAATCCTCTACAATAAAATATCTTTTGGAGGTGTCTCCATCCCTGATCTCAAGCTGTACTATAGAGCAACAGTTATAAAAACTGCATGGTACTGGCATAGAAACAGAATGGTGGATCAATGGAATCGAACAGAAGACCCAGAAATAAACCCACACACTTACAGACACCTGATTTTTGACAAAGATGCCAAAACCATACAATGGAAAAAAGATAGCATCTTCAACAAATGGTGCTGGTCCAACTGGATGTCTACATGTAGAAAAATGAAAATAGATCCATACTTATCATCCTGCACAAAACTGAAGTCCAAGTGGATCAAAGACCTCAACATAAAACCAGACACATTAAATCGGCTAGAAAAAAAAGTGGGGAATACCCTAGAACTCATTGGTACAGGAGAAAACTTCCTGAACAGAACACCAACAGCACAGGCTCTAAGAGCAACAATCAATAAATGGGACCTCATGAAATTGAAAAGCTTCTGTAAAGCAAAGGACACCGTCATCAAAACAAAGCGACTGCCTACAGATTGGGAAAGAATCATCACCAACCCTTTATCTGACAGAGGACTCATATCCAATATATATAAAGAACTAAACAAGCTGAAAAGCAACAAACCAAGTATTCCACTTAAAAAATGGGGAACAGAGCTAAAGAGAGAATTCTCTGCAGAGGAATACAGAATGGCAGAGAAGCACTTAAAGAAATGCTTAACCTCATTAGCCATTAGGGAAATGCAAATCAAAACAACCCTGAGATTTCACCTTACACCCATCAGAATGGCCAAGATGAAAAACTCAAGGGACAACACATGCTGGAGAGGTTGTGGAGAAAGGGGAACCCTCCTTCACTGCTGGTGGGAATGTAAACTGGTACAACCACTCTGGAAATCAATCTGGCGCTTTCTCAGACAACTAGGAATAGCGCTTCCTCAAGATCCAGTCATACCACTCCTAGGCATATACCCAAAAGAGGCGCAAGTACACAAAAAGGACATTTGCTCAACCATGTTTGTAGCAGCTTTATTTGTAATGGCCAGAAGCTGGAAATAGCCCAGATGCCCCTCAACTGAAGAATGGATGCAGAAACTGTGGTACATCTATACAATGGAGTATTACTCAGCAATGAAAAATAAGGAAATCATGAAATTTGCAGGTAAATGGTGGGAACTGGAAAGGATCATCCTGAGTGAGTTGTCCCAGAAGCGAAAAGACACGCATGGTATATAGTCACTCATATAAACATACAACATAGAATAAACCCACTAAAATCTGTACATCTAAACAAACTAAGCAAAAGAGAGGACCCTAACTAAAATGTTCAATCCCCATCCTGAAAGGCAAAGAGGATGGACATCAGAAGAAAAAGAAAATAGGAAACAACCTCGGAACCTGCTACAGAGGGCCTCTGAAAGCCAGAAGAAAACAGGAAACAACCTTGAAACCTGCCACAGAGGGCCTCTGAAAGCTTCTGCAGTATAGACTGTCAAAGCAGATGCTGAGCCTGATGGCCAACTGATGGGCAGAGTGAATGGAATTTTATGTAAGAAGTGGGAAATAGTAAGAGCTGGAGGGGACGGGAACTCCTCAAGGAGAGCAACAGAACAAGATAATTTGAACACAGGGAACTTCCCAGAGACTCGTACTCCAACCAAGGACTATTTGTGGAGATGACCTGGAACCCCTGCACAGGTGTAGCCCATGGCAGTTCATAGTGGGTTACATAGTAATGGGAAGAGGGACTGCCTCTGACATAATCTGATTGGCCTGCTTGTTGATCACCTCCCCCTGAGGGGGGAGCAGCCTTACCAGGCCACAGTAGAGGACAATGCAGCCACTTTTGATGAGAACTGATAGACTAAGATCAGAAAGGAGAGGAGAACCTCCCCTATCAGTGGACTTGGGGAGTGGCATGCATGCAGAAAGGGGAGGGGAGGAGGGAGGGGCTTATGGGGGGATACAAAATGAATAAAGTGTAATTAATAAAAAATTAAAAAAAAATTAATCTGGTTTTCTCCAGCATACATCTCAGAAATAGTTGTGCTTCTCTTCCTCCTCTCTCCTGATGTTACTTGAACCTCTCCTGCAGCTGAATCTCCTCCTTCCTCTCGTAACTCCTCCTCCGTTGGGTTATGGGAAGTCCAGCTCTATTCTTTTCCCTGCTCAGTGATTGGTTGTAAGCTGCTTCACTGGCATGTCAGGGGACATTGAGACAGGAGATTATCACAACTATGATTGCAACCAGATATGTGGGGTACAGAAATCAGCATTTTAATTACACAATAACCTTATGCTTACATATGAGTGGTTCTCTTGGGTTTATGTATGTAAGTCATATGTATGTCTGATGCTCACAGAGGTCAGAAGATAGTGTCAGATTCCCTATAGGTGTAGTTATAGTCATGAGCCACTATGTGGGTTCTGGGGATTGAATCTAGGTCTTCTGCAAGAGCAACAAGTACCCTTAACCACTGAGCCATTTTCCATCCCTCTTTAAAAATTACATATAACAAAGTCCAGTGAGTGTTGCCTGCATACATACATTTGGACATGTAGTAGTTCTTGACTACAACCTGGGAACCTGCAAGGGACCCCATACCTGAGAAAAATGACTTTTCCTGCATAGCAATGTACTTCCCGTGGCTTCTTAAGCAGGAGCTGGGTCTTGTGCGGTCTCCCTGGTCATCCATGCAGAAATATTAACTATATTGAGCCTGTGCAGATTTTGTGTAGCATCCACAGTTATTGAGATTCCATGAGTACAACTGCCTGTCATGTACAGAAGAGACTTTCACAGCAGTTCTACCCTACCTCTGTCTCTTACAGTCTTTCAGCTTCCACTTCGATGGCATTCCCTGAGCCTTAGTGAGGATAAAAAGGATGATGTAGAAGCACCACTTAAAGATGAGTACTCTACAGTCAATCTTTGCATTGTAACCACAGTGTTTCTTTGTGATAACTTCAGTCTACTGCAAAACTAAGGTCCTCTGAGGCAGAGAGGTGGACTAGTCTATGTGTATAAAGATGTGCATTTAGAGAAAGTTGGATACTATATCAATTTATCAAAATGATGATAGTACATTCTCCCCTGGGATATGACCTCCCCAGTTATGGGCAGTGCTAGATTGACAATGTGCTATGTGCCTGTTGAATAAGTCTTAAATGCAGTCAGACAGAGTTTTCCCCAAGACATGTGTGCCACTGCTGCACCAACAGGCCTAACCTTTCCAGGCCCATCATCATTGTAGCTCACAGAGTTCACTGGTTACGAAGACTGGTGGCATCTTTTCTCTCCCACCAACCTGCCTAGCACCTTTCGAAATTATGAAATCTGACCATCAGGGAGGAATTTTCTGTTTACTAACTAGATTTCTGCAAGTCCGATGACCAAAGTCTGTGGTATCTTCAGCAATGGGGTTTTACCTTCAAGCTCTGTTAGTTAACTAAGTGAAATTTCAACATGTATTGTTTGGGGGAGCCTATTAACAATTCAAAGGTGGGGCATACTCCACACCTAGGACTAGATTTTTTTGTTTGACAGTCTCTGGAAGGAACAGTATATCTGATTGTTTGTTACACACTTTTATAAATATCCACAAAACCAACGCCTAATGCAAAATTAACAAAATTTGTAAGTTGAATTTAAATAACATGAAAATAACTTTGGGTACTGAATTAATCATTTTTCCTTCTTTTCTTTGAAATATTACTTGAGAAATGCCCAAAATTGAGCATAATGACCTTTCTTTTGAACCAAGAACAATAATTAAATCATTGATTTAAAAAGAGTGATACATTATTCTAAGAATTCTTCTATGTCATTTATAACCTAATATCAGTAAATTTCACAAATTTATATGGGAAAATACTGACAAAATGTTTTCATTTAAACTAGAAATAAACTATCAGTGTTGGATGAAATCAGTGTAAGCCTAAGATTTCATTTTTCTGACCCTAAGATCTGAATATCTGAAAATCAGCTATTATTCTAAAATATTCAGCAGTGCAACTCTGAACTACATATTGGAGAACACTCTTTAATATTTGTCTTTCAATTAGTTTCCCTTACTTACATATTAATTTTCAACCACAATAACCATCACAAATATGTTTGAAAGAAAAAACACAAGGCATATTAATTTATTTAACTTGTCTGACTTCATCCTACTGTATTAGTTTGTATATCAACAGATTGCACTTTATCCTGTATCACATTAAGGAACATCTGCAAGTCTCTATTACTGAAAAATCTATCAAAAACAGCTTTATCATTCTTTTATACTTTCTTTCTATTTTTTCAAGCCTAAAACTTAGTTTCCTGAAAAAGGTAATAAATTTAGGAAAAGTCTAGAGACTTGAATAGGTACTAAACTCTCTTCATGACCTGTTGAAAAAGAAGCTAGTCAACTACCTTAGTTATCAGGGGAGTGCAAATGAAGATTATAGCATGATTCCCTTTGCATACTGTCAAAATGGCTGGAATTAAAGGGACAGAGAGTACTAAGTGTAACCCAGATGCTGGGCATGTGCCTGCAGAGTGCCAATTTGACATGCAATGGAGGATACACTAGTTTACACAGATTCATCAACTCTGGATGCATGCAAAACTTGTGATTGAACAATCCTATGCTAAAAGCTATTACCAAAGATACTCAAAATTTTATTTGCTCGAAAACGCATGCAAAAATCTTCAGAGCAGCAGTCTTTTATTTGTTTAGTTATTTTTTAAATTTATACATTTTTACGTCCCTACCGTAACCCCCTCCCTCATCTCATTCCAGTCCCACCCTTTCTTCCTATTCCCCTCGATCTTCTTCCCCTAGTCCTCAGAAAGGCGAAGCCCTGTTCCCCTACCAACTGACCCCAGCCTGTCAAGTTTCATCAGGACTGGCTGCATCCTCTTCTTCTGTGGCCTGGCAAAATGATCAAGGAGCAGGCAACAGTCTGTGTCAGAGGCTGCTCGTGCTCTCCTTACTAGGAAACCCACATGCAGATGCCCTGCCTATTGCCTACATCTGAGCAGAAGCCTAGGTCCTCTCCACGCAGGGTCCTTTGATTGGTGCATCAAGTCTCCGCAGCCCCCTCCCCCACCCCTGGGTCTAGATTTATTGGCTCAGTTGGTCTCAGAGCAGCATTCTTTGTTAAAGAAGAAATTCAGAAATACAAAAGTAACCATTAACATCATAGTAGATAAATGGTTTATGGCATATTAAAACAACAAAATCCAGATTCGGGTGTAGGTTGTACTCTGCTGTTAACATGGGCCAAAATGAATGATTATCGGAAAAATGGTGTTGAATTAAGGGTAATAGAGACAAAAATGGCAACACACAATTTTGCATTCATTGGTTAAATTCATAGCAATAGTTATGTAGAGCCTGCTAAAACATGCAAATGTGCTAGGTTAGATATGAAGAAAGGAGGTAATAATAAAAAATTATGGTTAAATGAATTTGAAATTATATGCAGAGTAAACACATATGCACATACACTAAATAAATTATTCATGGAAAATTAGCATGAAAATAGCTGAAATTTTTAAAATATTCTATATAGGTGTGTTATGAAGGCAAAAAGTATTACCTCTGGGGTTTTTTTCTTATATTTAAATAACTTTGAAAGATCAGAAAATTAGCAGAATCTCCATCTGAATGGCATTTTGGGAAAGTTCAGCCTTTGATGCAATGCAGCATAAGGTTAATTGCCATAATGTGAGACCTGTGTCCCTGGAACATTTCCAGCACAGGGGCCTGTATCCTTGCACAGTCTCTCCTGATTTGCTGGTCTTCAGAGAATTACACCCTCAAATAGTAGCCCTTAGGATCAACACAGGGCTGAGACACTGATTGTTATTCAAGGTAATAACACTGTGAGCACTGAGGCTCAGGTTTCATATTTGTTTCAACATTATTCTCCATATGAAAGAGTGAATGAAATTCTGTCACTAGTTTTCTATAAGATGTGACTTGGTTTATGTTTATGCATGTATTGTGATTCTCAACAATACTCAGGTTTCAAGTGATGCTCGCTCACCTAGGTGAAAAGAGACAGCCAGGAACTCGTGTGTGATTGGAAGTATGTCAGAGAGAAAAACAATTCTTCTAAAAACCCAAGATGAGCATATTCTAATAGAGAACTGGCCGGTTGTGGTGGCGCACACCGGTAGGATTTGCTGAAGGAGTCAGAGGCAGGAGGATCATGAGTTTGAGGCCAGCCTGGGCTATGTAGTTTTTGGGCTGGAGAGATGGCTCAGCAGTTAAAGGCTAGGCTCACAACCATAAATATAAGAGAACTGGTCCATGGCCATGGATTTGAGGCACATTCTCTGGAGGCTGCCTGTGTTTGTGAGGGTCTTAGAAGTGATATAGAACGTTTCGCTAGGTAAGGTGATCATGAACAGGAGCAGAACAGAAGTAACATGTCTGCCTTCGTTTTATTCCTTTGATGGCAACAAAGTGAGAAAATGATACCCATGTCTTTATGTTTGTGTGATGCGTGTGTATGTAGCTGTGAGTGCATTTATTAGAATTAGAACTATATATGTTTAGTATATGTTACATTCAATATAAGCTAAGGCAATATATGTGTACATATTATGCATATGTACATATAAGAACCATGTGCATATGTGTATGTCTACATGTATGCATATTGTTAGTATGTATGTGTGATAAACACACAAGACGGTTTGCTTCTTAGGGGTTTCTTTATAGTCTGTTTTTTATCATTGTGAAGCCCTTTTCTTGTTTTCAGTCCTCACTTAGGTGTGTCCTGCTGCTTTGTTATTGCCCATACCTTATCTCACCCTCCCTAACTTAATTTTCACTGAGTTCTGTAATAGTTTTACATGACAAATGAAATTTGTCAATAGTTAAGAATTATTTCCTATTAGTTACATCCACAATTAATTTTTCAAAAATAAAAAATACAGGATATGAAATTGCAATCAAGGAAGAATTTTAAGGCCCGAGTGATTGTACTGATACCAGGTACCAAGTACATTACACGCGGCCATAGTAATAAGTCCTTGGGCACAAAAGAAAGCAGTGACTCGACCTTAGATGTTTGTATTTGTAAATATTTCAAGTTTCTTAAAGTTGTTCCTTTAACCTCTCAAGGAAAAATTAATGATGGTTAAGTAACATTGAAGCACCCTCTTCCATCTGCCTGAGGAGCCTTACTTATACAGGCAAATATTCTCTACATTCGGATGCAGTCACCTTCTCATTCAGTATACAAAATCAGAAAGCGAGTAACCTCACTCACCACTACACAGCTGAAGAGTGGAGCTGTGCAAATGCACTGTTTGAGCCAATTCACAAGCTGGAAGCTGGTACACTGGATGATCTAACAAGTCCCACAAAAAACGTGTTTGATGTTTTATATCAAAAGTAGCCTTTATAATCTCCAGAATATGTTGTTGTTATAAGAAACTAAAAGAATGACTAGTTTAAGGACTGCAGTTGAAGAAACTAAATTTTTTAAATAAGTATTTATATTAAACACTAAAGACACTAAACTTTAATTTGAATGAATTGTAATCAATTATAAATGGGCAAAATAATTTATTTCTTTGAAGGATTTTTTTTTCTGTGACAAACTGTCTCAGCTTCTAATAACTACTACTCAGACAAAGACTTTGCCTCTACCATAGCCTTTTTGTGCCTTTCTAAAGATTCAAATCCTTTCTGTAACAAAATCTATTTCACCATCTAAAGAACCCTGAGCCATAAGTCACTAAATTTTTTAAGTGTCAGTAGTTTAACTGTTTTTATGGACATTAATATTGTGACTTTCTCTTAATTTACAGTGTTTTCCTTCTTGTCTACACCAGGTGACAGGGATGACTAACAGCAGTGTCAACAGTGACTTCATTCTGGTGGGTTTCTCAGACCAGCCCCAGCTGGAAAGAACACTCTTTATAGTTGTTTTAATTTCCTATCTTCTCACTCTGGTGGGAAATACAGTAATTATTCTGATCTCTTCAATAGATTCTAAACTCAGGACCCCTATGTACTTTTTTCTTACTCATCTCTCCTTTGTTGACATCTGTTTCACTACCAGTATAGTCCCCCAACTGCTTTGGAACCTGAAAGGACCAGCCAAGACTATCACAGCTGTGGGCTGTGCAGTGCAACTTTATGTCTCTCTGACTCTGGGCTCTACTGAGTGTATTCTCCTGGCAGTAATGGCTTTTGATCGCTATGCTGCTGTCTGCAAACCTCTCCACTATGTAACTGTCATGAATCCACAGCTCTGCCGAGCTCTAGCAGGAATCTCATGGCTCAGCGGACTAGGAAATGCTCTCATCCAGGGAACAGTCACTCTTTGGCTCCCCCGTTGTGGCCACCTGTGGCTTCACCATTTCTTCTGTGAGGTCCCCTCCATGATCAAGCTTGCCTGTGTGGACATTCATGCCAATGAAGTCCAGCTCTTTGTGGCCTCATTGGTCTTGCTACTCTTACCCTTAGCACTGATACTGACGTCCTATGGACATATAACCTCGGCCGTTATAAGAATCAAATCATCCCAGGCTTGGCGCAGAGCGCTGGGCACATGTGGATCCCACTTGATGGTGGTGTCCCTCTTCTATGGGAGCATCACAGCCATTTACATCCAGCCGAACAGTTCATATGCCCACACCCACGGGAAGTTCATCTCTCTCTTCTACACTGTCATGACCCCAACCCTTAATCCCCTCATCTACACACTGAGGAATAAAGAAGTAAAAGGGGCTTTGGGGCGTCTCTTTAGTAGACTCCGAAGTGTGCAAACGAAGCAGAGCACGTGTTGACAGCGATTTTATGACTACAGGATCCTGAACATACTGTCACATAATCCTGCACTGGCGTCCTCTTGGCCTGTGTGTCTCACTATAAGCTTTGTCAGTGTTGCAACGGAAATGGACTCTAGTCTGTCTTCTCAGCATCTTCCCAGAGTGTGTTAGGGCCCCTGAGAGGCAGTATTTTCCCACATCCCTTGAAGTCCATGGCTCTTCTGCGTCTCACACTCTCCTTACTCTTCCTTCTTTTCTTTTTTTCTCCTTTGCATTTGAACACACAAACATTGCCATAATGCTCCACAGCATGTGCCTCCCCAGAAATATTCTAATAATCCTAGAAAGTAGCTTCCCCACTTTTACAGCAAACCTTACCATCAATATTGTAGAAAACAGAAAAGTTAAATTACAGACTTGGGATTTTAACTCCACTACATCTTTATATCTACGTGACTTGTGAGTTAAAAAGTAATGTTCATCATTCTGGTAACCAATATATTTGATACTAAATGATACATAAATAACATGTTTTCAAACTTCTACTTTTATGATTATAATGTTGTTGATCTACTCAGGCTTATCATATTCAATTATATCAACTAATATTTCTTATCTAGTTTGTAGTTACATATCTACTTGAATCCATATACGAATGAAAAAGATCAATTACTTAAAAATTGACCTAATGATTGGATTTCCTCAGTGTCTGTTGTTATGTCTCACTTTTCATTTCTCATTTTGCTGATTTGGATAGTTTCTCTCTGTCTTTTAGTTAGTTTGGCTAAGGGTTTGTCTATCTTGTTGATTTTCTCAAAAAAAATCTCTTGGTTTTGTTGATTCTTTGAAGTGTTTTATTTGTTTCTAATTTATTGATTTCAGCCCTGAGCTTGAATATTTCCACCCATCTACTCCTCTTGGGTGTGTAAAGACACACATGGTAAGCACTCACAAGTGGATACTAGATCTACAATATACTAAAATATGTACACCTAAAGAAGCAGGAACCTGGGTGAGATGATTAATCCTCATTCAGAAAGACAAACTGTACAAACATTGGAAGAAGGAGAAAACAGGGAACAGGACAGAAGCCTACTACAGAGGGACTCTGGAAGATTCAACCCAGCAGTGTATCAAAGCAGATGCTGAGACTCATAACCAAACTTTGGGCAGAGTACAGGGAATCCTATGAAAGAAGAGGGAGATAGTGGGACCTGGAGTCCACAAGGAGAGCAACAGAACCAAAATATCTGGGCCCAGGGGTCTTTTCTGAGACTGATACTCCAACCAAGGACCATTCATGGATATAACCTAGAACCCCTGCATAGATATAGCCCATGGCAGCCCAGTCTCCAAGTGGGTACCCTAGTAAAGAGATCAGGGAGTGTCTCTGAAATGAACTCAGTGGCTGGCTCTTTGATCACCTCCTCCTGAGGGGGGAGCAGCCTTTCCAGGCCACAGAGGAGGACAATGCAACCACTCCTGATCAAACCTGATAAGCTAGGGTGAGATGGAAGGGGAGGAGGACCTCCCCTATCAGAAGACTTGGAGAGGGGAATGGGAGGAGATGAGGGAGGGAGGGTGAGAAGGGGAGAGAATGAGTGAGGGGGCTACAGCTGGATACAAAATGAATAAACTGCAATTAATATATAAAAAATAAAAAATTAATTAAAAATAAAGAAAAAAGTTGTTATTTTTATTTTGGAAATTAATCTGGTGCTTTCTAAGATAATTAGAAATAGTGCTTTCCCAAGATCCAGCTACAGCACTCCTAGGCATATATCAAAAACATACTCAAGTATACAGCTAGGATATTTGTTCAACCATGTTTGTAGCAACTTTATTTGTAATAGCTAGAATCTGGAAACAACCCAGATGTCCATCAGTGGAGGAATGGATACAGAAATTGTGGTACTTTTACACAATGGAATACTACTCAACAATCAAAGACAAGGAAATCATGAAATTTACAGGCAAATGGTGGGATCTAGAAAAGATCATCCTGAGTTAGTTACCCCAGAAGCAGAAAGACACACATGGTATATACTCACTTAGAAGTGGATATTAGACATATAATATAGGATAAACATACTAAAATCTGTACACCTAAAGAAGCTAAGCAAGGAGGAAGACCTTGGGTAAGATGATCAATCCTCATGCAGAAAGGCAAAGGGAATGGACATTGGAAGAGGGAGAAAACAGAGAACAGGACAGGAGCCTACCACAAAGGGCTGTTGAAAGATTTACCCAAGGTATCAAAGCCGATGCTCAGACTCATAAAAAAAAACTTTGGGAATTGTGCAAGGAATCTTATGAAAGAAGGGGGAGACAGGAAGACCTGGACTGGACAGGAGCTCCACAAGGAGAACAACAGATCATAAAATTCTGGGCACAGGGGTCTTTTCTGAGACTGATACTTCAACCAAGGACCATGCATGGAGCCCATGCCAGCTGAGTCTCTAAGTGGGTTCCCTACTAATGGGTAAAGGAACGGTCTCTGACATGAACTCAGTGACCACAGAGGAAAACAGTGCAGCCAGTCCTAATGAGACCTGATAGGTTAGGGTCAGAGGGAAGGGAAAAAGGACCTCCCCTATCAGTGGACTTGGGGAGGGGCATGGGAAAAGATGAGGTAGGGAGGTGGGGTTGGGAAGGGGTGAAGGAGGCGGTTACAGCAGGAATACAAAGTGAATAAACTGTAATTTATAAAAATATAAATAATTATTTTAAAAAGTGAAAAAAAGTGGTTCTTTTGTCATTCAGGTTTTTAAGTAATTTCTTTTATTTTTTGAGATTATAATATAACTACATCTCTCTCCCCTCCAAACTCTCCCATATGTCCCTCCTTGCTCATTGCGTTTTACTTGATTTTACTGATGGCAATGGAATAGAAGACACCATTCTAAGATAGAATCTCTGTGTGTGACAATAAACTGCAGCACCTGCAATAGGAAAAACTGAGGCCTTGGCTTCTTCATTTCTAACATGAGTCCAACTTTATGTTGTATTGGAATAGTTAGAAAACACTTAGTAAGGAGTCAATAAGTAAGATTTAGCATTAATAAACAATTTCTCTTCCTAGTGAAACTCATACTGTCAAGAAAGTGGCTTGGATAAATATATAAATGTTTTCCAGAGATAAAGTATCCAAGCAGTTATTAGTTGTTATTGATACCTTAATCAACCCATTTGCAATAATCAAACAGATTATGCTTTATACATCTTAAATAAGTTTGTTAGTTTCATGTAAATATGTACTTTTATGAAACAATTTACTGTGATGAGATTATTGGACTCAGCTGCAATCTAATGGTGGTGACATACTTGCAGCATGAAGTTTGATTTACATGATTTCTAACCTACAGAGTGTAAGGAAGACACAGTTCGCACACTGACATAAGCTCAAACTCTAAAAACATTCTCCCCAACTGTCTGGATTATCCCGTGTTTAGTCACCCAGTTCATCCCCTATTATGGAAGGTGCTCATCCACTATAGCTATAACACATGTGGCACTTATTTAAATTTATTCCTGAAAATATATATTAGCAGAATCCTGTATAGGTATCTATTTTATGCCTTTTCTTATAATTAGTTTTTATACTTATGAGTTATGTATGTCCTTATTACCTTTTGTTACCTGTTTACAATTTTCTGGTATCCAAGCACAGTCCCTAATATTAAAACTCAATCAACAATAAATTTATATAAAAGAAAATAAACCTGTGACTGTTCCCCCTTTAAAATTTTTTTAGATAAAAACATGATTGGAAAGAATAGCTAATCAGAGTGACAAGACGGCGGCACCAGGAGGACACTGTGTCTGAGGAGCAGGACAACATTTTTCATACAGTGACCAAGAGACTGAACTCTGGGCCCTAAAACAACAGAGATCCTGTTTCCCAGGTGAGAGGAAACTCCACAGTGTGGGAATCAGTCAGGTCCACTCTGAGGTCACCCAGCCAGAAACTGGAAGAGATCCTGGGTCTCGCAGGCACTCAGCCGCCAGACCAGAGCAACACACCTGTGTGTCCTGATCAGCTTCCCAGGCCGCACGATGGGCACAAAAACACCAGAGACTGGGAGTCCCAGTCACGAGAAAAACCCACAGGGAAGGAAGGAAACGGTACTGACTTCGGTCACCCAGTCTTTCCCAGGAAAAGGTCCCACAGAATGGCGGGCGTGGGCTGCCAGCACTGAACTGGGCTCCAGCCACAAGCACAGAGACTTGCTGTGCGCCCAACTCTCTGTCACAGAAAGAACTGTGTGCCCCAGGGCATCAGAGACTGCGAGTCCTTGTCGGGAGAAAACCCCACAGGGAAGGAAGCAAACGGGGACTGACTTAGGTCATCCAATATATCTCTGGAAAAGGTCCCACAGACTGGTGGGCACATGTGCCATCAGCCCAGAGACCTGCTGTGCACCAACTAACCATCACAGACAGAACTGTGTGCCCCAGGGCACCAGAGATTGGGAGTCCCTTTCAGGAGAAAACCCCACAGGGAAGGAAACAAATGGGGACAGACTTAGGTCACCCAGTATATATCCCTGGAAAAAGTCCTGCAGACTGGCACGCACACCAGCCCAGAGACCTGCTGTGCACCAACTAGCCTCCTGCTGCTCCCATAGGAGCAGTGCTCACCTGTCACTGATTACTGCTTGGGTATTGGGCCACAGAGCTCCAACCTCAGACCTACAGAAGCCTGGGATCCCCGAGATCAACCCCCAGATACTGCTCCAAGGGGCAACCAGTTATCCCTAACCAAACCGACCAAACCACGGGGCACCCAGGTTACAGCAGCAGCTCACTAAATTTACAGCAAGAAACCCAGAGGCAGGGCAGCTGTCTCCAGGACGTCTCTGGGTGAGAGGAGAGCCCTCTGGACTAACAAGGACCACAGTTATCACTCAGGTCTGTATGCCTGAGGTGAGCTGTGGCAATTCCTGAAAAACACCAGCCATTCAGTGACCATACCCAAAAAGCTGAGGAGACTTCCTTCAGGAAAAACCATCTTCCTGCCAAGGGGATTCTCTCCACCACAGGATTCCAGAAACTACCAGAAACTAACACCCAACACCTAAGATAGCCCAATGGGTAGAGGCCAACATAAAAGCTCAACCAACAAAAGACAAAGCAATAGTGCACCTCCAGAACCCAGTTATAACAGGGGCAAGCAGCCCTGGACACCCCAGCTTAATTGAAATTCAAGAAGATGACCTAACATCTATGCTTATGAAGAGGATAATAGAGGAAACAAATAAAATGCATAAAGAATTAGGGGAAGATGAAGTCAAACAGATTATGGCCATTGGTAAAGAAATACAGGAAGATGCAGCCAAACAGTTTGTGGCCTTCAGAGAGGAAATAATTAAGTCACTGAAAGAAATAAAAGAAACAGAGGAATGTTCAAACAAACAGGTGAAGGAATTGTAGGAAAATACAGTCAGACAGGTGAAGGAAATCAACAAAACAGTTCAAAATCTGAAAATAGAATTGGAAAAATTAAAGAAAATACAAACAGAGGGAATCACAGAGAGGAAGTACTTAGGGAATAAAACAGGAACTACAGAGATAAGTGTAACCAACAGACTACAAGAGATGGAAGAAAGACTCTCAGGTATGGAAAATACAATGGAAGAAAATGATATAGCCATCAAAGAAAATGTTAAATCTAAAAAATTCCTAACACAAACATTTCAAAAATTCCAAGACAAAATGAAAAGACAAAACCTAAGAATAATAGGACTAGAGGAAAAAGAAGAATCACGTCTCCAAGGCCCAGACAATATTTTCAATAAAATCATAGAAGAAAATTTCCCCAACTTAAAGGAGAGGCCTATAAACATACAAGAAACCTACAGAACACCTAATAAATTAGATCACATAATCTTCCTGCCACATAATAATGAAAACAGTAAGTATCCTTCTGCCACATAATAATTCTGCCACATAATAATCAAAACAGTAAGTATATACAGAACAAAGAAAAAATACTAAAAGCTGCAAGGGAAAAAGTCCAAGTAATGGCAAACCCATCAGAATCACACCTGACTTCTTAACAGAGACTACGAAAGTCAGAAGGGCCTGGACAGATATCATGCAGGCCCTCAGAGAACACAGATGTTAGCCCAGGCTACTATATCCAGCAAAACTTTCAGTCCTCATAGACGAAGAAAACAAGATATTCAATGACAAAAACAAATTTCAACAATACCCACACACAAATCCAGCGTTACAGAAGATACTAGAAGAAAAAATATAACCCAAGAAAACTAGCTACTTTCAAGAAAACACAGGAAATAATTAACCTCACTACAGTAAAACAAAAAGCAACCAAGCACACAAACTTACTACCACAGCCAACATCAAAATCAAAGGATCTAACAGCCACTGGTCATTAATCTCTCTCAACATCAATGGACTCAATTCTCCAATAGAAAGACACAAACTAACAGAATGGATGCGTAAACAAAACCCAGCAATCTGTTGCATACAAGAAACACACCTAAGGCACAAAGATAGACATTACCTGAGGGCAAAGGGTTGGAAGACGACTTTCCAAGCAAATGGACCCAAGAAGCAAGCAGGAGAAGCCATTCTAATATCTGATAAAATAGACTTTCAACCAAAATTAATAAAAAGAGATGGGGAAGGACACTTCATACTCATCAAGAAAAAATTCCACCAGGAAGACATCACAATCCTGAACATCTATGCCCCAAATACAAGGGCACCCACATTTGTAAAAGAAACATTTATAAAACTTAAACCACACATATATACCCACACATTAATAGTGGGAGACTTCAACACCCCACTCTCAACAAAGGACAGGTCAACAAAACAGAAATTAAACAAAGAAACAATGTCTCTAACAGAGGTCGTAAATCAAATGGATCTAACAGATATTTACAGAATCTTACACCCAAACACAGAAGAATTTACCTTCTTCTCAGCACCTCACGGAACCTTCTCCAAAATAGACCATATGGTTGGTCACAAAGCGAGCCTCAATAGATACAAAAAGATTGAAATAATCCCTTGTATCCTATCTGATCACCATGGAATAACAACAGAAATAGCAAAAAGCCTACACACACATGGAAACTGAACAACTTGCTACTAAATGCCAGCTGGGTCAGGGAAGAAATAAAGCAAGAAATTAAAGTCTTCCTAGAATTCAATGAAAATGAAGGCACAACATACCCAAAATTATGGGACACAGTGAAAGCAGTGCTAAGAGGAAAATGGCTCACCTAAAAACCCTAGGAAAAAAAGAAGCAGACACACCAAAAAGGAGTAAACGGCTGGAAATAATCAAACTCAGGGCTGAAATCAATAAATTAGAAACAAATAAAACAATTCAAAGAATCAATGAAACCAAGAGCTGGTTCTTTGAGAAAATCAACAAGATAGACAAACCCTTAGCCAAACTAACTAAAAGGCAGAGAGACACCATCCAAATCAACAAAATCAGAAATGAAAGGGTGGGGGGGCATAACTAAAGACACTGAGGAAATCCAATCATTAGGTCTTACTTCAAAAGTCTATATGCCACAAAATTTGAAAATCTAAATGAAATGGACAATTTTCTTGATCGATTCCACTTACCAAAGCTGAATCAAGACAAGGTAAATCAATTAAATAGTCCTATATCCCCTAAGGAAATAGAAGCGGCCGTCAAAAGTCTCACATCCAAAAAAAGCCCAGGACCAGATGGTTTCAGCGCAGAATTCTACCAGACCTTCAAAGAAGAGCTAACTCCAATTCTCTTCAAACTATTCCACAAAATAGAAACAGAAGGAACACTACCAAACTCATTCTATGAAGCCACAGTCACCTTGGTACCCAAACCTCACAAAGACCCAACAAAGAAAGAGAATTTCAGGCCAATCTCCCTTATGAACATTGATGCAAAAGTACTCAACAAAATACTTGCAAACCGAATACAAGAACACATCAAAGATGTCATCCACTACAACCAAGTAGGCTTCATCCCAGGTATGTAGGGGCGGTTCAATATACAGAAATCCATCAATGTGATCCACCATATTAACAAACTGAAAGAAAAATATAACATATGATAATCTCCTTAGATGCTGAAAAAGCATTTGACAAAATCCAACATCCATTCATGTTTAAAGTATTGGAAAGATCAGGGATACAAGGCACACATCTAAACATAGTAAAGACAATATACAGCAAGCCTATAGCCAACATAAACTAAACGGAGAGAAACTTAAAGAAATCCCACTGAAATCATGGACAAGGTAAGGCTGCCCACTCTCTCCATATCTCTTCAACATAGTTCTGGAAGTCCTTGCTAGAGCAATAAGACAATTGAAGGAGATCAAGGGGATACAATTTGGAAAGGAAGAAGTCAAATTATCACTATTTGCAGATGATATAATAGTATACCTAAGTGACCCCAAAAATTCTACCAGAGAACTCTTATAGCTGATAAACACCTTCAGCAAAGTGGCTGGATACAAAATTAACTCAAAAAAAAAAAATCAGTAGCCCTCCTGTATACAAAAGACAAAAGGGCTGAGAAAGAAATTAGGGGAACAACACCCTTCACAATAGCCACTAATAACATAAAGTAACTTGGTGTAACCCTAACCAAGCAAATCAACACTTGAATAAAAAATTTTTTTTCAAGCCTCTGAAGAAAGAATTAGAAGAAGATATTAGAAGATGGAAAGATCTCCCATGCACATGGCTGGGCAGGATTAACATAGTAAAAATGGCCATCTTACCAAAAGCAATCTACAGATTCAATGCAATTCCCATCAAATTACCAACACAATTCTTTACAGACCTTGAAAGAAAAATTCTCAACTTCATATGGAATAAAAAGAAACCCCAAATTGCTAAAACAATCCTCTACAATAAAAGATCTTCTGGAGGTATCTCCATCCCTGATCTCAAGCTGTACTATAGAGCAACAGTTATAAAAACTGCCTGGTACTCTGTTTGGCATAGAAACAGAATGGTGGATCAATGGAACTGAATAGAACACCCAGAAATAAACCCACACACTTATGGACGCCTGATCTTTGACAAAGATGCCAAAACCACACAATGGAAAAAAGATAGCATCTTCAACAAATGGTGATGATTGAACTGGATGTCTACATGTAGAAAAATGCAAATAGATCCCTACTTATCACCCTGCACAAAACTAAAGTCCAAGTGGATCAAAGACCTCAACATAAAACCTGACACATTAAGTCGGTTAGAAGAAAAAGTGGAGAAAAGCCTTGAACTCATTGGTACAGGAGACAACTTCCTGAACAGAACACCAAGAAGCACAGACTCTAAGAGCAACAATCAATAAATGGGAACTCATGAAACTGAAAAGCTTCTATAAAGCAAAAGACACTGTCATCAAAACAAAACGAATGCCTACAGATTGGGAAAGAATCTTCACCAACCCTCTATCTGACAGAGGGCTAATATCCAGTATATATAAAGAACTAAAGAAGTTGAAAAGCAACAAATCAAGTAACCCAATTAAAAACTGGGGAACAGAGCTATGCAGTGAATTCTCAATAGAAGAATATTGAATGGCAGAGAAACACTTAAAGAAATACTCAAAGTCCTTAGCCATCAGGGAAATGCAAATCAAAACGACCCTGAGATTTCACCTTACACCCATCAGAATGGCCAAGATGAAAAACTCAAGGGACAACACATGCTGGAGAGGTTGTGGAGAAAGGGGAACCCTCCACAACCTCTGGTTGTGGGAATGTAAACTTGTACAACCACTCTGGAAATCAATCTGGCACTTCCTCAGACAACTAGAAATAGGAATTCCTCAAGATCCAGCTATACCACTCCTAGGCATATATCCACAAAAGGCTCCAGTACACAGTAAGGACATTTGCTCAACCATGTTTGTAGCAGCTTTATTTGTAATAGCCAGAAGCTGGAAAAAACCCAGATGCCCCTCAACTGAAGAATGGATACAGAAATTGTGGTACATCTACACAATGGAATATTACTCAGCAATAAAAAAACAAGGAAATCATGAAATTTGCAGGTAAATTTTGGGAACTAGAAAGGATCATCCTGAGTGAGCTGTCCCAGAAGCAGAAAGACACACACGGTATATACTCACTCATATAGAGATATAATATAGGATAAACCTACTAGAATCTGTACACGTAAAGAAACGAATCAAGAGGGAGGACTCTGGCTAAAATGCTCAGTCCCCATCCGGAAAGGCAAAGAGGATGGATTTCAGAAGAAGGAGAAAACAGGAAACAAGTTAGGAGCCTCCCACAGAGGGCCTCTGAAATGCTCTGCCCTGCAGACTATCAAAGCAGATGCTTAACCTTATGGCCAACTGTTGGGCTGAGTGCATGGAATCTTATGAAAGAAGTGGGAAATAGTAAGATCTGGAGAGAACAGGAGCTCCATAAGGGGAGCAACAGAACCAAAATATCTGAGCACAGGGGTCTTTCCTGAGACCATATCGGTCCAACCAAGTACCATGCATGGAGATAACCTAGAATCCCTGCACAGATATAGCCTATGGCAGTTCAGTGTCCAAGAGGGTTCCATAGTAATGGGAACAAGGACTGCCTCTGACATGAACTGATTGGTCTGCTCTTTGATCACCTCCCCCTGAGGGGGGAGCATCCTTACCAGGCCACAGAAGATGACAATGCAGCCACTCCTGATGAGATCTGATAGGATCAGAAGGAAGGAGAGGAAGACCTCCCCTATCAGTGGACTTGGGGAGGAGGCATGCGTGGAGAAGGGGGAGGGAATGTGGGATTGAGAGGGAAGGAAGGAGGGGTTTATGGGGGGATACAAAGTGAATAAAGTGTAATTAATAAAAAATAAAATTAAAAATTAAAAAAAGTAACAGTAAAATGTAAAAAAGAACAGCTAATCAAATATCAACAATTTATTATTCAATTAACAATAGCTGAAGAATCACTGTAAGTACATCACTATAAGCAGAAGATGCTTGTACTGCTCATACTAATATACAATGTTCATGGAAGATAATATGAGCAAGAAAAAAAACAGGTAAAATTATATATACAGTTAAGTAAGAAGTTTACTGATTATTAGAGTGTTTGAGAAATTAATAATAAAAGATGAATTTTCCATTGACCAGTATTACTTTGAAGATGATAAAAATATAAATATGTGTAAACAGAAGAAAATTGTGCTCTAGTTAAGAATGTTTTGAATGTGCTGAAGAATAGAAGTCAGGTCCTTGACTTACAATGATAGATATCAGAAATAAACCCCATATGGCACTTCATACTTTCATAACTATAACTACCAAACCTCTGCTGAATGTTTTCATTGCTTCATCTTCATAATTATCCACAAGAGTAGATAAAAATGAGATCTGATCAACGTGATCTATTAAAACAGAAATGATAATTTTCATTCTTTTAAAAGAACATAAATATTCCAATGAATAAATAGTACTATAAATATTTAAGAATATTTAGAAAAAGGAGTTCAGAAAGGAGCTGAGCACAGAAACCATATCAGAGATCTCTGTGAGATTAGAAGTGGGTGAAAGGTAGTGAAACACTCACATTTAAAAGGGAGATGACAGCTAAGTGCTGAAGATAATTAGGGCAGTGAAAGAGACACAAGTAAGGATAAAGGAATTGGTATCACGGGATCCTAAAAGCAGGAAAACAAGGTAAAACAAAACAAAACAACAACAACAAAAAAAAAACATGATAGAAGGCAGAGTGCAGAATGACACCAAAATTACAACTTAAAGCTTTCTTTAAAATGGTCTCCAGGTTCCACACAACCAGGTGAGGATTCTCTGATGTCACAAATTTAGAAAGAGAACTTGCCCTTCAAAGGTGGGGTCAGGAGCCTGAGGAACTCCTACACCCACCCTGGTAGGTTTGATTAACATACTGACAGGGAAGACTTTCCTATATGATGCATACAGCTTTTTACCTGAGTGTTTCTTCATTTTGCTCCCAGAACCCAAGTCCTATGACACTCTGTGGAAAATCTAGAACAAAGGACCAAAAGAACACTGACATGCATCTCACTCCAGTAAAACCTTGACTATTACCAGGAAACCTCATTTGGCAAGTGTTGTATTTCTGTTTGTTTTGTTAATCTCTCTTCTCATTGTTGAGTAACACCTAAGATCCAGACATTGGCATGAGTAGGCAGAACAACAACAACAAAAACCTTGACTATTCTTGATAGAGACCTATAATGGATTCAACTTGGTTATACACTATACTTTGTTAAGGTTTCCTGCTTCATGGTTCTGTCATGTGTGTGTGTCTCTGTAGCTTAAAGACAATTTTAATATTTTATCTATAAACTTGCTTATTATTTTAAATACACAAATATATTACATTACAAATGTGTAATGAATAATCCCAAGATTGGTGAGCATTTGACGTGTCTTATTCTGTGCTTATGTAAATAACATTGCAGTGAAGATGTTTGTTCACCCACCTCAGCATGAACCTATTGGACACTGTGTCAGATGGAATATTTGTTTCTGTGACATTTGTAGAGGACATATATTCCAAAACTGTGTTCCAAGATTTGTACAGATGATATTATATAACCAACTTGATACAAAATGAAATACTTTATATCTTTGCCAATTTAAGTAAAAATTGTATCCAACTGTGACTCTAACTATATTTTTCATATAAGGATAAACATTTTATTATACATTTAAATGTTATACAAAACTCTTTGCCTTACTCTTTTGTTGTTAATTGTATTAAATTTGGTGTGCTATAACAAATATATATCTGTGGAACTCTGTTTTCATATACTTCACATATTCTTTTGGAATTTGTCTTTTTGGTTTTTTCTTCTTCCTTTATGAGATTCACCTTTTCATCATGGCAGAAATTTAACTTTTTTTTGTTGTTGTTGTTAACATTTTTTTCCTTTTTTAAATTGTTTTTATTAATTACAGTTTATTCACTTTGTATCCCCCCATAGGCCCCTCCCTCCTCCCCTTCCAGTCCCACCCTCCCTCCCCCTTCTTGGCGCATGCCCTTCCCCAAGTCCACTGATAGGGGAAGTCCTCCTCTCCTTCCTTCTGATCTTAGTCTATCAGATCACATCAGGAGTGGCTGCATTGTCCTCTTCTGTGGCCTGGTAAGGCTGCTCTCCCCTCAGGGGGAGGTGATCAAAGAACAGGCCAATCAGTTTATGTCAGAGGCAGTCCCTGTTCCCATTACTATGTAACCCACTTGGACACTACACTGCCATGGGCTACATCTGTGCAGGGGTTCTAGGTTATCTCCATGCATGGTACTTGGTTGGAGTATGAGTCTCTGGGAAGACCCCTGTGCTCAAATTTTCTGGTTCTGTTGCTCTCCTTGTGGGGTTCTTGTCCTCTCCAGATCTTACTATTTCCCACTTCTTACATAAGATTCTCTGCACTTTGCCCAACACTTGGCCATAAATCTCAGTGTCTGCTTTGATAGTCTGCAGGGCAGAGCCTTTCAGAGGCCCAGCACAGGCTCTAAGAGCAACAATCAATAAACGGGACCTCATGCAACTGAAAAGCTTCTGTAAAGCAAAGGACACCATCATCAAAACAAAACGACTGCCTACAGACTGGGAAAGAATCTTCACCAACCCTTTATCTGACAGAGGGCTAATATCCAGTCTATATAAAGAACTAAAGAAGCTGAAAAACAGCAAACCAAGTAATCCAATTAAAAAATGGGGAACAGAGCTAAACAGAGAACTCTCTGTAGAGGAATATCGAATGGCAGAGAAACACTTAGAAAAAAGCTCAATGTCATTAGCCATTAGAGAAATGCAAATCAAAACGACCCTGAGATTTCACCTTACACCCATCAGAATGGCCAAGATCAAAACCTCAAATGACAACACATACTGGAGAAGTTGCAAAGAAAGGGGAACCCTCCTCCACTGCTGGTGGGAATGTAAACTTGTACAACCACTCTGGAAATCAATCTGGCACTTCCTCAGACAACTAGGAATAGCGATTCCTCAAGATCCAGCTATACCATTCTTAGGCATATATCCAAAAGAGGCTCAAGTACACAATAAAGACATTTGCTCAACCATGTTTATAGCAGCTTTATTTGTAATAGCCAGAAGCTGGAAACAGCCCAGATGCCCCTCAACTGAAGAATAAATGCAGAAATTGTGGTATATCTACACAATGGAGTACTACTCAGCAATGAAAAACAAGGAAATCATGAAATTTGAAGGTAAATGGTGGGACCTGGAAAGGATCATCCTGAGTGAGCTGTCCCAGAAGCAGAAAGACACACATGGTATATACTCACTCATATAGAGACATAACATAGGATAAACCTACTAAAATCTGTACATCTAAAGAAACTAATCAAGAGAGAGGACCCTGACTAAAACGCTCAATCCCCATCCCAAAAGGCAAAGAGGATAGACATCAGAAGAAGAAGAAAACAGGAAACAACCTAGGAAATTTAACTTTTATGTGTCAAAAACATTTCATTTAAGCCCCCAGAGGTTTTTTTTTAGTGATATTTGACCTTTGAGCAATACAATTTTCACATTATTTTATATTAAAATGTTTATTGTTTTGAAATATGTTTGAATGTAGGATCTTAATTTATGTACTTTTTCAGAGAATTTGAGTGAAATGGGTACAACCACACTCTGCAAAAGAGATTTTCTCCCTGACAATGTGAGAGCCATATTGTGACACAATGAATTTTCACATGAACTTTAGTTTACAGAACCAGCAAAGAAAAAACAAAAACTAAAACAAATCAAGTTCAGTCTATAAATAGAGAGTGAAAACAGGAGCTAGAATTGGAGACCTACATAGATTATAAACGACAACAGTTCCACCTAATAGATGAAAAGTCTCCAGGTCCACATGAGCTTACGTACAGCTGTTAGAGGAAAGCTCCAGCACAGGGTATAACCAAGAAGGGCCTCAGTGTCTGTGATTACCAGCTGGTGGCTGCTGTTTCTCTGTATACTTAAACTCTTAAACTTTCAGGCTGGTAGACTTGCTAATTGGGACTCTATTTATACACTTTAACTCTTGACTTTCCAGGCTGGTATCCTTGCTATGTGAGGCTCTCTCCAAATACAGTTTAAATTTCTAGGGACCTCTGGTCACAAGAGCCTCTAAAAGAAGAGAGAGATAGCAGGGAATTGAACACAGAGCTCTCTGATTCAGGGCCTGAAACTTTATCGACGGAGCTATCTATGCCTGCATGTTTCTCTGCTACCAAAACTTAAATAGTAAAAACTTCTACTATCTAGGAGCAGAAGATCTTAATCACTCAAGCCAGGTGGCTCCTTTTACTCAGGATGCAAGCGGCTGCAGTCCTGACAGTTTCTTTCTGTAAATTCAAGGGCTTGTAAAAAGAAAAACCTTAGTTCGTTTTAACTTAATGATTTAGCAGTGAACAATGGCTTGCTAGAAGCTAGAGTCCTAATTAAGAAGGCTGATAAAACACTCTAAACTGCTTCTCACTTACTAAACTTAGAAGCATGCAAAAATATACACACATTTGGCAGACAAAGCAAGCAGATTTTTATGAACCTCACATACACATGCACATATACAAAATCAATAGGCAAAACAAAGGAGCTCCCAATGACACCATTTATCCACATATATGTGAACATACACAAACACACACACACATATATATATAGAGAGAGAGAGACAATATACACAGACAATTAGACATATGAACAGACAGACATATCTTTGAATGAAGCAAATGGCTTCAACAACTTTTTAATTCTAGCTTGGGATTTTACACAATCTAATACAAAGGTTCTCTATGTGTGAAAAAAATTACCTCATTCAAAAATAGATACAATCTTTACATAAAAGGCTGTTATAGTAATACTACTGATCCTGATATCTAACTAAGCCACTCTGTTTATTATAAGTTTAAAGCAGTGTTTTTATCTATATGCTCATTATGAGTTCAAAGCAGAAGTTTTAATCTTTTTCTTATTTCAAATGAACATTATGTGTTCAAAAAAATTTTTTTATGTCAAGGTTTTCTAAGAAACAGGTGTCTGTGTTGCACAGCTGACCATTTCTTCTTGCTTCTACATTCATATGGTCTTTCTCATCATGGTGTAACCTGGGCCTTATCCTTGGACTAAACCTAGAATGACTATATCTCCTCTGTTACTAATTTGTTTCAGTCTTGTTTCCCTCTTGGTATGAATCAAGTACTTGACATATGGAAGATCACAGAGTTCCTAGAAGTTTTGCTATACCACAGGAGGTTTTTAAAATTACTTGAATCAAGTCAGAAATTATTTGAAATCATCATTAAGGATTATGGAGTCATCAATTTGTTTAAACAGCACTATGTCATGAAGGTACATCTTCAAAATAACCTGCAGGTTGGATTACTGGTGATCCAGATTGTTGGTGTTTTACTTCTTGAATTCTTGACATATTATGGATATTAGCCTCTGTCAGATACAGGGTTGGTGAAGATTCTTTCCCAGTCTGTAGGCTGTCATTTTGTTTTGATGACAGTGTCCTTTGCTTTACAGAAGCATTTAAGTTTCATGAGGTCCCATTTATTGGTTATTGATCTTAGACTCAGATATTGGTGTTCTGTTCAGAAAGTTGTCTCCTATGCCAATGAGTTCAAAGCTCTTCCCCACTTTTTCTTCTAACAGATTTAGCGTGTCTGGTTTTATTTTGAGGTATTTGATCCACCTAGACTTTAGTTTTGTCAGGGTGATGAATATGGATCTATTTGCAGTTTCCTACATGTAGACATCCAGTTAGACCAGCACCATTCATTGAAGATGCTAGCTTTTTTCCCACTGTATGGTTTTGGCTTCTTTGTCAAAAATCAGGTGTTCATAGGTGTGTGGATTTATTTCTGGGACTTCCATTCAATTCCATTGATCCACCAGTCTGTTTCTATGCCAGTACCATTAAATTTTTTATTCCAGTTGCTCTATAGTACGGCTTGAGATCAGGGATGGATATACCTCCAGAAGATCTTTTATTGTACAAGATTGTTTTAGCTATTCTGGGTTTTTTTTCCATAGAAATTGAGAATTGTTCTTTCAAGGTCTGTAAAAAAAATTGTGCTGATACTTTGATAGGAATTGCATTGAATCTGTAGATTGCTTTTGGTAGGATAGCCATTTTCACAATGTTGATCTTACTGATCCATGAGCATGGAAGATCTTTATATCTTCTGATATCCTCTTTAATTTCTTTCTTCAGAGATTTCAAGTTTTTTTCATACAAGTCTTTCACTTGCTTGGTTAGAGTCACACCAGGTACTTTATGTTTTTTGTTTGTTTGTTTGTTTGTTGTGAAGGGTGTTGATTTCCCAATTTCTTTCTCAGCCCTTTTGTCTTTTGTACCCAGGAGGGTTACTGATGTTTTTTTAGTTAATTTTGTATCCAGTCACTTTGCTGGAGGTGATTATCACCTGAAGGAGTTCTCTGGTAGAGTTTTTGGGGTCTCCTATGTTTACTATCATATATTCTGTGAATAGTGACACTTTAACCTCTTCTTTTCTGATTTCTATCCCCTTGATCTCCTTTAGTTGTCTTACTGCTCTAGCTAGGACTTCAAGTACTATGTTGAACAGATAAAGAGAGGGTGGACAGCCTTGCCTTGTTCCTGATTTCAGTGGAATTGATTTAAGTTTCTCTCCATTTAGTTTGATATTGGCTATAGGCTTGCTGTACATTGCCTTTACTGTTTAGGTGTGTGCCTTGTATCCCTGATCTCTCCAGACTTTAAACATGAATGGCTATTGGATTTTGTCAGATGCTCTTTGGGCATCGAAAGAGATGATCATGTGTTTTTTTTTCCCCCTTCAGTTTGTTTATATGGTAGATTATATTGATCAATTTGGGGTACAGAGAATTCTCAATAGAGGAATATCGAAAGGCATAAAAACACTTTGGGCAGAGTGCAGGGAATCTTATGAAAGAAGATAAGTAAGACCTGGAGAGGACAGGAGCTCCACAAGGAGAGCAACAGACCCAAAAAGTCTGGGCACAGGGGTCTTTTCTGAGACTGATACTCCAGCCAAGGACCACTCATGGAGATGGACTGGAAGCCCCCTGCACAGACGTAGCTCATGGGAGTTCAGTGTCCAAATGGGTTCCATAGTAATGGAGACAGGGACTGTCTCTGACAGGAACTGATTGGCCTGCTCTTTGATCACCTCCCCTTGAGTGGGGAGCAGCTTACCAGGCCACAGAGGAAGACAATGCCACCACTCCTGGTGAGACCTGATAGACTAGGATCAGAGGGAAGGGGAGGAGGACATCCCTTATCAGTGGACTGGGGGAGGGGCACGGGTGGAAAAGAGGGAAGGAAGATGGGACTGGGAGGGGGGAAGGGAGAGAAGAAAGGGGAGATACAAAGTGAATAAACTGTAATTAATAAAAATAAAAATAATTTTAAAAAAAGAAATGCTCAACATCCTTAGCCATCAGAGAGATGCAAATCAAAATGACCCTGAGATTTCACCTTACACCCATCAGAATGGCTAAGATCAAAAACTCAAGTGACAACACATGCTGGAGAGGATGAGGATATGGAGAAAGGGGAACCCTCCTCCATTGCTGGTGGGAGTGTAAACTTGTACAACCACTTTGGAAAACAATCTGGCACCTTCTCAGAAAATTAGGAATAGTGCTACCTCAAGATCCAGCTATCCTGCTCCTAAGAATATATCTCAAATATGCTCAACTACACAACAAGGACATTTGCTCAATCATGTTTGTAGCAAATTTATTTGTAATAGCCAGAACCTGGAAACAACCCAGATGCCTCTTAACTGAGGAATGGATACAGAAATTGTGGTACATTTACACAATGGAATGCTACTCAACAATTAAAAATAAGGAAATCATGAAATTTGCAGGCAAATGGTGGGAACTAGAAAAGATCATCCTGAGTGAGGTAACCCAGAAGCAGAAAGACAGAAATGATATATACTCATTCATAAGGGGATATTAGCCATATAATATAGGATAAACATACTAAAATCTGTACTCCTAAATAAGCTAAACAAGGAGGACTGTAGGGAAGATGCTTAGTCGTCATTCAGAAGGACAAATGGGATAGACATTGGAAGCAGGAGAAGACAGGGAATAGGACAGAAGCCTACTCAGAAGCCTCATGAGGCTGAAAGACTACTCAACAGGGTATTGAAGGAGATGCTGACACTCATAGGCAAACTTTGGGCAGAGTGCAGGCAATCTATGGAAGAAAGGGGATATAGAAAGACTGGAGGGAACAGGAACGAACACCACAAAGAGACCAACAGAGACAACAAATTTGGGCCCAGGGGGCCCTGCAGAGACTGATACTCCAACCAAGTACCATGCATGGAGAGGACTTAGAACCCCTGTTCAAATGAGTAGCCGATGGGTAACTTGGTTACCAAGTGGGTTCCCTAGTAAGGAGAGCAGGGGCTGTCTCTGACATTAACTTAGTGGCTGGCTTTTTGATCACCTCCCCCTGAAGGGGGAGCAGCCTTACCAGGCCACAGAGGAAGACAGTGCAACCAGTCCTGATGAGACCTGGTAGACTAAGGTCAGATAGAAGGGGAGGAGGACTTCCCCTACCAGTGAACATATTGGGAGAAGAGAGAGGGAGGGTGGGAGTGGAAGAAGACGAGGGAGGGGGCCACAGCTGGGATACAAAGTGAATAAATTGAAAAATAATAAATTAAAAATTTAAAAATAACCTGCAGAAAATCTGAGCAACAGAGTGAAGCAGTAAGTAGCGAAAGGTCTCTGCAGTGCCAGATGTGTAAGAAAAGCATGGAAAGCACATGTAACAACAGTAAGCAGTCTTGAGGCAAAATTCTTGGGCTTTGCCTAAACCAGGGATATACCCATGCAGCACCCATGCAAAAAATAAGCGAGCTGCCTCCAAGAAGCGTACTTACTTGCTTCTGCAATCCAGCATGGAACTGCTTCTAGCATATAACAAATTCTCCTTATAAAGTCGTACTTTAGGATCATTTCACAACGGTATGAAGTTGCCCTGCTTGTCTCAAAACAGTGAGCACATACGAAGGGAAGTTTATCTAGTGCTAGTTTCTATCTAGAAACTGTCTTGGTGTGTCCTAAAACCAGGTCTTACTCAAATAGTTTGATTTCTTCTTTGCTGACCCTAAAGTTGATGCTTTGCTTTTAATTTTTTTCTTGATTGTTTCTGGGCTTTTCTTTCTGCCTGGTCCCACTGCTTCTTTTTTTCTGGACATGCTGGCAGCACTGGTGATAATTATGCTGAACCTCAGAGGTTTAAAACAGGATGCAACTAAGGAAATAGGGGAAAGCTCCCTGTTGATCTGTGGGGCCAGAACATAGGCATAAATTGGAGTGGGCTACTTAAATTTGGCCTTTTCTTAGGTCAGAAAGAAGAGATTCAGACACAAACAGGTCTGCATGCCCTATCTAAGCAGTGATCCATCTCTCTCCACTCCTGATCACTATCATCACTCTATAGCCCAGCTCCAGCAAAACACAGGAGGGATTTGGGGACGGAAGGTGAGTCAAACCAGTCACTTCATTTTGCTCTGGCTCCCAGGATTAGGACAGGAAAAACTATAATTTAAAACTGAAAGGTTAATTCTCTCTAGTCATACACATTTTCATTTTAAGAATTATGAAAATGTTGGTACAGAATTCAAAATCTAACATTATTCAATTAAATATATTCCAAAACAATAAACATTATATATTATTATATATAATAAATTACAGTTATTGTTTATTACAATTTTAAAAACTACAGTTATGTTATTTGAACTTATTGGAAACAACTCATGCTTATCTCAAAACTCAATAGCTTTAAAAAAATTGTTTCTGAATTTACATACACAAACTTGAGAAAGAGCTGAATGTATAATATATATTTGTTTAGAATATATATACAATCAGTCTATAGAAAATCTGATATGTGCTTTTAATATCCACAGATCCTTTTCATACAGTTTTATTAGAAGGGCTGTGAGAATACACATCACTGCTCATGTTGTTTACATTCAGAATCTTGAATCTTCATTTAAATACTTTAGACAAACTCCTTAGTACTTTCAAGATTGAAATTAGTTGCATTTCAATGTTTGTGGGTATTAAAATAGTGATTTTGTGTACAAATCTAATTAGCACTTAAGGGCTAAATATTACAATAACTTAAAAGTTGTTTAAATCTGACAATTTAAAATAAGAGCATATAATAGCCAAGTCATAAAGTTAAAAACAGTAAATTTTGCATATTAGACTATGTCTGAGACAGTGTGAAAAGTGAGGAGCACAGAACAATTTAAACATCTGAGATGGCTTTCTCCCTGCCTTAAGCCCTAAAGTCAGACTCCCATCTCTGGACCCTCTGTTCCTCTTCACACTTTTCATGAGACCTATTAGACACGTCTTCCGTATTTAATTTCTCCTCTCATGGGAACCACCAGCATATTTTTACTTCTGGTTTAGATAAATTAAATATATATATATATATATATATATATAATATATATATATATATATATATATCTCAGAAAGGAAACAACTCCCCTTCCCCACAGCCCTTTCAAGGCAAATCAACTGGATTGCCTGTGTTAGCCTTAATTGTCACATTTATTTTACAGTTTTGTTCTATTTCTATGTTTCTATGTGACAAGTACTTATTTAAGCACTTTCTGTGAGTCAGAGTGCCACAACAGTACAGTCTTTATATATAACTCTTTCCTACCCACTCCTTGTTCTCTCTTCTTCATTTTCTTCTCTCTACTATCTGAGTTTAAGAATTGCTCTCCATTGCTGTGAGTTTCAGGCCAACTTGAGCTAGAGGCACAGAGAACCAAGCAACCACAACAAAATCTTGAAATAGCCATTATCTCATGAGATTTATCGGTTTTTACCACTCTATAAACATTGCATGGTGATGTGTTGGACAACAAGTAAAATTGTTGGAGTGATTAAAAGAAAATCCTAAGTGCTTGTTTTAGACCTTTGACAGTTAGTGAAGCCCACAATACCTTATTCACTGCTTACCACTGGGAAAAAATAATAGTAAATCACAATATAAACGTAAACATGTTAAAAGACTTAACAGACTTTTGTAACATGACATTGTTTTGGTAAAGATTTATAGTATCTTTCCAGCTACCTTCTACCTACTTGTGATTGTAAAGGAGCTTTGTGCCTTCATGCCTGAGTGTGAAAGCAGGCCATTTGAACCTTCAGCACTCATGTGTTAGGAGCGCTGTGAGCTTTCCTTCAAGGTTTCTCCTGGAAGATGTGAAGTGAACCTAATCAAACCTTTCTCCCCTCCAGCAGGTAACCTCTGCATGAATAAAGGGCTGAAATAGTGTTTAAAAAAAAAAAGAATTGCTCTCCTTTTATCACTATTCATTTTCTTCTATGTTCTTATAAATCTTTAATATTTAGGAGTGTATCAAGATTTAAAAAACAAAAAAATTGCCATCATTCATTTATAATAACTGTACTATTCCTTATAGTTATTAATTTGTTACAATTATAAATTATAGAATATGATATTAAATTAGAAATATATAATTATGTGTAATTTAATTTTATATGATTTTATATAATATATAATATATTATATATCACATGTAATATATTATATATACTGAATATTTTTATTAAATATTTTTATTACATTATATATGGAGCTCACATTGTCAGGGAAAAAAATCTCTTCTACAGAATGTGGTTTTACCCATTTCACTTAAAATCTCTGGAAAAATATGAGCATTAAGATTCTGTATTTAATAAAAAAATTAAAATTAAAAAAGATTCCGTAAATATAATCCAAAACAATAAATATATTATATAGTCTTATATATTATAAATTACAGTTATTATTTATTAAAATTTTATAAAGTACAGTTATGTTATTTGAATTTATTGGAAACAACCTTTGCTTATCTCAGAAGCTCAATAATATTTAAAAAAAAACAAATTGCTGTACGTATTTGGAGAGAAATGGTGGGAAAATGTGAAGACTGGAAAAATGGTATGATAATCACTATGAAACACAGTAAAAGAATCTTAGCTTTTACATTTTAGAAAAATACTGTAAAAATTTCAGTACCTGAAAAATGATATTCTGAATTCAGTTTTTGCAAAGAACTCATTCTCACAGGACAAAGGCAACACTCTGCTGTTGTACCTTTAAAGATTCTATTTGGACAGAAGCTGTGTGAATGTTAACTGAGAATGACAACATTTGAAATCTCAGGGAATTTCCCTTGTTATCACGGCAAAATTTGGGTTGTGAGTACAAAGAAGTAAAGTTTTTTTTTTTTTTTCTTAATGCCAAATAAAACTCTACTCTTATAAAAATCTTCTTCTTTGCTGGAAATGCCACCTGTCCCATTTCTTCGGGAATATAATATAAGAAAATAGTATCCCTAATGATACAGTCCCTGTATGAAAAGTGGAAAAAATAGTGGGATTAAATAGGACAAGTTTGAAGTGAAGAGGAGAATTAGAGTGATAAAAAATAACAAAGTCTGTTAAGGTAAAAGTCTCATTAAGTTAATTTTTCACAGATGGTCATAGGCACATGAAAATTTCTAGAATAATTTCATAATAGTTTTACTATGTAAGTTATTAATATTATTGCTACTGCTTACATTTCAACTTACATCATTTATCATTATTGTACAGTTGTTTGTCTTTAATTTACAAAATAAATAAATTTCAATTTTCAATAGTCATGAAAGCAATATGGACTTTATATTCAAGTATTTTGATTTATTTTAGCTAGTGGAATCTCTACAAGTTATGAAGTGAAACACTCAAAGCCCATTGATTCTTACCAAGTGAAATGCATGTATTTATTGGTTAATTAGTGACATGAATTTTATAATTAGGGGTAGAATGATTAAAATGTTAAGAGAGATAGAGATAGAGATATTATGCCTCAAACTTAGAATAAAAAAGTAAAAGGTTCCTCTGGAATCAGGTGAAATGAAATACCAATGACATTAATTAAGGTTAAAGGTAAGAAGAAATACTGATATCTCAAGATGCTAATGTAATCTCACCTATTAGAATATTTTAAAAATAATTATTTGTTTCAAATAATTCCAAATTAAGTGAACACCTATTATAAAGCATAAAGTTGGACACATGCTCTTGTCCATAAAGTTTTACAGTCATGCATAAAGAATACCAATAGTCTAAACAAGAAAACATACTTAGTTCAAAAACCAAACTCTTACTTGTCATATATATATATGATTATATACAAATATGTGTTTGCACATCTCTTTATGAGTATAGTCTTGATATGTGTGATAAATGTGGAATTCATCTTGCGAGGATTACAAATTCTGAAGGGTCAGTAAAGAAGAAAGAAGACACTAATTCTTTAAATGTTTTTTATAGTTATGCTAACCTTTCAAGCGTGGATAGCTGCAGTTCAGCTTCATATCAAAGTAAGCATTAAGGGAAGCAAGTGCTGCCTGAGTCAGGGCCACCTCAGTAGGCTTCAAGCCATCATTTCATGAACTGCTGTGTCTAAAACTGCTTTCCTATATAAATGTTTGAACATCAAGGGCCACTGAAAAATTTATGCTGAGATATGGATAATTAACTATGTACGGAAACAAGGTTGACTTTCTAATGGACTAGTGCATTTTAAAGATGAAAATAGGATGCTGGTTGGAAAGCTACAGATCATGGGACATTAATTTGAATTTTGTGTGTCTTCTTCGGTGTTTCTTGATAGCTACAGATTTAATAAATAGATAAATAAGAATTGGTCCAGTTGATGATTTGGATGACACAGGAAAATACAATTCAAAGGGAATGATCACTTTTAGATACCAAAATAATTATGATAAACAAAATGAAGGCATTGGTATTATGACTGAACTCTATTTTAGATTTAATGATTTTTCTCTTTTTCTTTCATTTTTTTAGACATGATTATGCAAGGCTGTCTTCAAACTTGCAGTCCTTCTGCTTCTGCCTCCAAAATGTTGGGAATATATGGGTATGTCATCACACCTGACTTATAGGTAATGACTCTGAGGTTAAGCTGTAAAGAAATTGTCTCTCCCTCTCATTCCTCACTGTTCTTCGTTCTACTCGCAGATCAATAATACAGACGTAGAGAAAAGGCTTGGCTAACTAAAGCCATTAAGATTACTATTGTCTTATTGCAATAATAGGGTGTGACAAAACAAAGGGGTCAGAATAGTCAATTATCTGGAATTGACTTATCAATCACATCGTTTTTACTACGTCCTAATAGATAGCAGTTAATTATGCACTGTGTGTAGGTACAAAATAAAGCAATCACAGTATGTTTGAGAACTATTAGGTAAATAAAGAATTCACTGTTATTGAATAACTGATGTAGAACAAAAACTGAGCTAGGATTGCAATTTATATTATATTGCTAAATATGTTTACTTACAGAAGTATTGCTAGTGTTGTTTCAAAGGAGTATATTGAAGTACGAAATAGTTAATGCCACCTCAAAACCATGCCGTTAGTAAATAGGATGAATGGGATTTGAAGAAAGAAGAAAAAATGCCTTTGATAAAATAACCAGGAAGAAATACAGGTCAAATTTACTCAAATTTAGGGACTTAAACAAAAGTGAATTTAATCATGTATTTATGTATTGTATGTGCACATATTTGTATCTGAATATGGGTACATGCATGTCAAGGAGAGACCGAGAGGAGCTTAGAGGACAACTTCAGGAATCGTCTCTTTTCTTCAGCCTTGTTTTAAAGCAGGGTATCTTATGTTTCTGCTGCTGGGATGCACATAGGAACTTTTGGCAGATTCTTTTGTCTATGCTTCCCATCTTATTGTAGGAATATTGGGATTACAGATGTGGATCACTACTAGCACATGTGGCTTTATTAATTTTTAATAGTGTAGGCTCCAGTGATAAAATTTGGGTTATCAGGCTTGGCAGTAAGCCATTTACCAACTGAGTTGTTTCTCACCCCAACAAAAACAAATTTAAGACAAGAATTACAAAAACTTTGTCAAAGATCAGGTGTCCATAAGTGTGTGGGTTTATTTCTGGGTCCTCTGTTCAGTTCCATTGAACCACCATTCTGTTTCTATGCCAGTACCATGCAGTTTTTATTACTGTTGCTCTATAGTACAGCTTAAGATCAGGGATGGAGATACCTCCAGAAGATCTTTTATTGTAGAGGATTGTTTTAGCAATTCTGGGTTTCTTGTTATTCCATATGAAGTTGAGAATTTTTCTTTCCAGGTCTGTAAGAATTGGGTTGGTAATTTGATGGGAATTGCGTTGAATCTGTAGATTGCTTTTGGTAAGATGGCCATTTTTACTATGTTAATCCTGCCAAGCCATGAGCATAATCTGATTGGCCTGCTCTTTGATCACCTCCTCCTGAGGGGGGAGCAGCCTTACCAGGCCACAGAACATGACAATGCAGCCAAAACTCCTGATGTGATCTGATAAACTAAGATCAGAAGGAAGGAGAGGAGGACCTCCCCTATCAGTGGACTTGGGGAGGGGCATGCATGAAGAAGGGGGAGGGAGGGTGGGACGGGGAGGGGAAGAGGGAGGGGCTTATGGGGGGATACAAAGTGAATGAAGTATAATTAATAAAATAAAATTTAAAAATATCTAAATATAATAAAAAAAGAATTACAAAAACTGACCATTGAGGTTACTTTTCATAAATGATAACATAAAGGAATTGCAAGATTTGAATGGGGCAGCTGAGGTGGTGGACATAGTAAAGCCAGTGAGTCATGCTTCAGAATAAAGGAAGCAGAAGAGAAATGTGTACATTTGGGTATGCTAATGACACTGGCAATTAGAAATTGATACAAGGGTTATACAAAGATATAAACATTTGAAACTCTGGTATTTCTGTAAAATGAAAAGTCTTTTATATAGATATTTTTGAGTAGCACATTCACAATCTACAAATATCTTAGGCCTGAAAAGCTGAGAACTAGCTTAAACCTTTTGTTTTCTTCCTCTATGATGCTTTTTTTTTTCCCCTTGTCATAGGATGAGCACTAGAGCTTGGAAAGAACAAAAAGAGTCCTGACATGCCATCCTCTCACCCAGGTTTGGTGAAATGTTTCAGTTTTTGTGAAATTCCTCATCTCATTCTCATTGTGAGAAAGATGGATATGCCAAACTGCCTGAGCTCTGCCAGAACACAGATCCACTGCTGCTCTTGTTCAGTCAGCTAGTTTGTAAGAGCTCTCTTCTCCCAATTTGTGTTAACTATACTATGTTGTCCCTATATGTCCATGTCATGGAGAGTCAACGGTAGTATTCCTGAAGCATTATATATATATATATATATATATATATATATATATATATATATATATATACCAAAATCCAGAAAGCAGCTAATTTGAATTAACTAGTCATTAATTAAGCAACATTCTCTGGGTAGATTGTAGATTACTGGTCTTTCAATATTATAACCATGTTGACACAACATTGTACAGAAAGAAAATGGGAATTTTATTACAACATGTTTTACTTCAAATTCTCAGTTGTTTCCTCTTAACTCAGTGATGCCCATTCCAGAAACTGGATATTTACATTTTATACCTAGAATTTTACCTGTTAATAATAATATGTGGACCAACAATCAGAGCTTATTTGATGACTTCATCTTATTGGGATTTTCTGACCGGCCTTGGCTGGAGACACCTCTTTTTGTAATTTTTCTGGTGGCCTACATCTTTGCCTTATTTGGTAATATCTCCATTATCCTGGTTTCGCGCCTAGACCCCCAGCTTGACAGCCCCATGTACTTTTTTGTATCCAACCTTTCTCTTCTGGACCTCTGCTATACTACTAGCACTGTCCCTCAGATGTTAGTCAACCTTAGAGGGCCAGAAAAGACCATCAGCTACGGTGGCTGCGTCGCCCAGCTCTATATTTTCTTGGCCTTGGGCTCAACTGAATGCATCCTTCTGGCCATTATGGCCTTTGACCGCTTTGCTGCCATTTGCAAGCCCCTTCACTATCCTATCATCATGAACCAGAGACGGTGCGTTCATATGGCCACAGGGACCTGGATTAGTGGCTTTGCAAACTCTCTTGTGCAGTCCACTCTCACTGTGGTAGCTCCAAGGTGTGGACAGAGAGTAATAGACCATTTCTTCTGTGAAGTTCCAGCCCTTTTGAAACTAGCTTGTACTGACACAACTGTGAATGAAGCTGAGCTCAATGTTCTTGGAGCTTTGCTGCTCTTGGTGCCACTCAGCCTCATTCTGGGCACCTATGTGTTCATTGCTCAGGCAGTGCTAAAACTCCGTTCTGCTGAAAGTCGCTGGAAGGCCTTTAATACCTGTGCTTCACATCTGTTGGTGGTCTTCCTGTTCTACTTCACAGCCATCAGTATGTATGTTCAGCCTCCCTCAAGCTATTCTCATGACAGGGGCAAGATCATGGCTCTGTTCTATGGCATTGTCACACCTACCCTCAACCCATTCATCTATACTTTGAGGAACAAGGATGTAAAGGCTGCCCTGAGGAGGGCACTGACGAAGGAGTTTTGGGTCAAGACAAGGTAATAGCTAAAGGAAGAACAAAGAAGCAAAAATAAACTGATTTGCCTCTCAAAGAAGATTCTGGACTTGGAATTTATGAGGGAACCATTTGACAAATGCCACAGAGCTCACCAAAAGGAAACAGCTCTTGGTTAAACCTATACTGCACTTAGGTACTTATAAAAATGCAATAGATCTCTCATTGTGACAATAACCTTGATACTTGAGCTGTGGGCAGGACTGAACACTGGAACTGAAGGATTCATACAACACCACATGGCCGTAATATTTGTGATTGAGTTACATCAGAAAAAAAAATGACTCTCTTTCAGAATCTCATGGGCAAAATGTTTATTCTTACAGAAATGTTTAGCAGCTTCGTCAATCTTATTATTAAGTAGAGATCATTCATTTCATCATCTAAAGGAACCACTTACCAGCTCCTCTCTGGAATCAGAAGGACCAGAAACACTACTCTTGCACTTTGGGGCCATCAGTAAATAAGAGCTCCTCAAACACAAGCTGTTAGACCCTGGTGTTTGACCTGATAACCAAGAGTGCAGTAAAAGACTGATGAGTGAATTTTCTCCAGACAGGGCAGAATGTAATGGTGTAAAATTTTCCTCAGACTACACATAGGGGTGACCAATTTTAAATGCATAAAATTTTATTTACAGAATTTATTATTTAATATTTTTGAACTGTGGTTCAACTGGAAAAGTGAAATCATGGATAAAGGGACAAAATTGTTTCTCCTTTACAATATTGACTCTTACAAGTCAATTATTCTTACCTCAAATGCTAATCAATCAATTTTAAGAAAGGAAATGGTGGAATAATTTTTTAAAAAGATAGTTGGAAAGTTGAGGAAAAATTAGCACAAATCTTGAATTGTTAATTAACATCAAGAAAATTAGAAATGATACAATAGTTTAGAAAAATATGCAACTACAATACTAATTAAGTTTAATCAACATATATTGCCACTATTTAAGCATCTCTCAACATTCATTTTGATATATGTTACTCTAAAAGTTTTTTTTTAAAACAGTAGGAGCAAGAGAATGGAAAAGACACTGAAGTTGAAGCCCATAAAATAGAAATCTGTAAAAAATTTAGAGATCATAATTTTAAATATAAATTATTTTGCAATAAGCCTTATTTAATGTCACATCACATGCACAACATGTTTTTGGATTATTGCCCAATAAATATGCCAGGGTTAAAACAATCTAGTCTGGAAGAAAAGGCAGAACAATGAACTGATTTGCACAGGGAACACTGATCATAATACCTAAGGCAGAAAATGTTCTAACTAAAGAAAGTCAAATCACCTGAAATTTATACACTTGATAAAGCAGTTTCATTCAAGGCAAGTTCATTTTATTTCAATACCTGGTTGTGTGGGTAATCATATTAAATTAAAAACTTTGGTTAATATGCTAGTTGCATTGTCTTAAATATTTTATAACTTTTTGCTAGAGACTTATTTACAAATACATATTGGGTAAAGCTATAAGCGAGACTGAGTTCAGCAAATGCTAGCATTATTGCCTTTAATGGGAGTAAAAATCATATTACATCGGAAACACAATTCCCTCAACAAGTGTAAGTCGTGTGTGGAAGGAAAAATTTGCCACCCTTGTCAGCAGATGTGTGCAACACCGATTGCCCTAAATCAACGTGTGTGATGGGGGAAAATGGGGCAGAGGGGAGGTGAAGGGATCTAGATAATATTTGAAAATGCTTTGAATTTTTCTAAAAGAAGATTGAGTTTAATATTTAAAATTGGAGGTGTGAAAAAATATAGATGTGTTGTTAATCCTGAGATTCACCAGAGAAAAACCAGTTTCACAATTTTGATCCAGTTTTGAAGCAAGCTTTAATTAAAAACTGACCATGGTGGAGTCTTTTCAGGTCCACTTTCTGGAATCCCAGCAAGTGGCAATGAGTCATATGTTGTAGAGGTTATTAAGGACAAAACCATATGGCCACCATATTCCCCATGTGGCTTCATTATTTTCCAAGAACTACAGCTCCCAGCATTCCAGGAAGTTACTTGGTCCTTGGGTAGGTGGGGCTTACAGGTTGACTTTGGCTCTTACATAAAGAAAGTCAAAGTGAAAAAGTTATTTCTCAGTTCATTAATATACACAACTTTCTATTTAATAATTTGTAAAATCATGAACATATGCTCACTATGAATAATATACTTCATTTCCATACTGTGAATATACATCCATAATTTTTCTTTATACAAATCATATTTTATGAAGTATAATGTGTGGATGTCTAAACATGCAGCTAATAATTATTCTTTTCTCTGTCACTATTTCAAAATAATAGATTAGGGTCTTGACAAATCTTGAAAAATGTTCTGAAAATCTTTGTTTTATTTTTTTTTTAATTTTGTGGAACAAATGTACTGAGGTATGGAGTCTGAGATCTAAATTAAATAAGTTTGTGATTGACAATATTAAGAGTCTATATTGCCAAAATTATGGAAATTTGGAATTAAAACCATTAAGATGCCATTTAATATAAAATATGTGCAAAATATCATCCATAACTTAAAGTACTCCAGCAAATTGAGATACCACAAGCCATGAAACTTTTTACCTCATGTGTGAATTTTACTTATTTCTCACAAAACATATTTAATAATCTTACATTTGCTTTTTTTCCCACAACACTGATTAACCCAAACCATGTGATCAGTCTTTCTTCAGATGGGCAGATTAGTCCTATTTGGGTGTTTTACTTGCTTTGACCTCCTTTAACTCACAGAGCACACACAGCCTCTGCTTCTCTATACCATTCTGTAGACATAAGTGCTCAGTACACAGAACCAGCATGACTGATCTACAAGGGCAGCTGCACACTTCTCTCTCCTTCCAAAACAACACAACATTGTGTGTCCTGAAACTGAAGACAGGGTAGCTTCTTTTTTTAATGAGGTTCCAAGTAGTGAGGCAAATGAAGCTAAACCATTCCCACTGTTATAGAGTGGAGAGTCCGTTTTCTCATCTAAATATAATTTGAAAAGGAAACCCAAGTACTACAAAGCTTTTTATCACAGTATTTATCACAAACTATGGCCTGTTCTTATTTGGGATTCACAGCAGTACAACATAAAACATGCTAACTTGTATTAACAAACATGTGCATAGTATCAATGTTCATTCTTCAAGTAGTGTAATCATCAGAGGCCATGTGCTGTTGAGAGTAAATTACAATATTACATCTTGCATTTCTTAGTTTTACTTAAAGACTAGATAAGACTCAATTATTAATTATTAAATCTTTTCTTTTATATTGGAATAAGCATATACATATTTATTTTATGATAATACAAGTTTCTAAACAAAATCACCAAAGAAATGTTTTGCTGTTGTAAGATGTTGTTCAAGTATTTCCCCAGGCCAGAATGTTAGGATTAGGCAGTGAAAAGTACCTTGGAAGGACTGTGCCAAGGAATGGCTGCATAGATCAGGCATGAATCCGATATAATGCAAAAGGTTATTGGGGGACAGCAAGCGGTAGGCTGTCTTGGAGTGAGGATAGAGAGAAATAGTGACAGACAGGCAAAGAGATAGGGGGACAGCGAGAATGAAAGAGAGAGTTATGCTATCAAGGCGCGTGTGTGTGTTGCCTGTGAAAATATGCAACATCTGGCAGCAGCAGGTAATGATGTAAGCTGCTGGTTTTGAGTAACTGAAGGTAGGCTGGTGGAGTACCTGATATATAATATTCATCCATTTCGTTTATTATAAAAGGTGAGGAAATAGAAAGGGGTGACTATGAGGCAGGAATAGGGGTACTGTGTTCATTCCACATCCTAGGGGGCCCCCATGAAGAGCAAATTGCCCATCACTTACATATGTGTAGGGGCCTAAATCCAGACCATGGATGCTCTTTGGTTGGTGCTTCAGTCTGTAAGCCCTCATGGGCTTAGTGAGCTGACTGCTGATCTTCTTGTGGAGTTCTTGTCCGCTCCAGATCCTTCTATCCTCCCCTCTCCCACACTTCCACAAGGCTCTTTGAGCTCTGCCCCGTGTTTGGCTGCTAGTCTCAGCATCTGTTTCAATCCAGTGCTGGGTAGAGCCTCTCAGAGGAAAGTTAGGATGCTAGGCTACATGTCTGCAAGCATAGCAGAGTATTATTGATAGTGTCAGGGGCTGGCTCTCTACAATGGAGTAGGTCTCAGTTTGAACCAATCATTGCTTGGACATTTCCTCAATCTCTGATCCCTCTTTATCCCTGCACTTCTTATAGATTGGATAAATTTTGAATCAAAGGTTTTGTGGGTGGGTTGGTGTTCCTTTCCCTCCACTAAGAAACCTGCCTGGCTAGGAGATGATCACTTCAGTCTCCATGCTCTACATTGCTAGGATCTTAGCTAGAGGCACCCCCAACTTTCTGAGAAAGCACCAGATTGATTTCCAAAGTGTTTGTTCAAGTGTGCACTCTCACCAGCAATGGAGGAAACCTCCCCTTTCTCCACATCCTCACCAGCATGTGCTGTCACTTAAGTCTTTGATCTAAGTCATTGTGATGGGTGTAAAGTAGAATCTCAGAGTAATTTGGTTTCATTTCTCTGATGAGTAAAGATGTTGAGCATTTCTTTAAGTGCTTCTTCACCATTTGATATTCTTCTGTTGAGAATTCTCTGTTTACCTCTGTACCTCATTTATTAATTGGATTATTTATTTTGTTGGTGTTTATTTTCTTAACTTCTTTATATATTTTAGATATTAGATCTCCTTCTGAGATAGGGTTGGTGAAAATCTTTTCCCAATCTGAAGGCTGCCCTTTTGTCCTATTGACAGTGTTCTTTGCCTTACAGAAGCTTTTTTGTTTCATGAGGCCCTATTTATTGATTGTTGATCTTAGAACCTGAAATGTTGGTGTTATGTTCAGGAAGTTGTCTCCTATGCCAATGAGTTCCAGACTTTATACTTGCTTTTTCTTCTTATAGATTTAGTGTATCTGGTTTTATGTTGGGGTCTTTGACTTGAATTTTGTGCAGGGTGATAAATATGGATCTATTTGCATTTTTCTACATGTAGACATCCAGTTAGACCAGCACCATTTGTCGAAGATGTTATCTCTTTTCCATTGTACGGTTTTGGCATCTTTGTCAAAATCAGATGTTCGTAGGTGTGTGGATTTGTTTCTGGGTCTTCTATTTGAGTCCATTGATACACCAGCCAGTTTCTATGCCAGTCCCATGCAGTTTTTATTACTGTTGTTCTACAGTACAGCTTGAAATCTGGGATGGAGATACCTCCAGAAGATCTTTTATTGGATTCTTTTAGCTTTTCTGGTTTTTTGTTGTTGTTTTCTTTTCCATATGAAATTGGAATTGTTCTTTCAATGTCTGTAAAAATTGTGTTGGTATTTTGATGGGAATTTCATTGAATCTGTAGATTGCTTTTGGTAGTATGGCCATTTTCACTATGTTAATTCTACCAATCCATGAGCATGGAGGATCTTTCCATCTTCTGATATCTTCCTCAATTTCTTTCATCAAAGACTTGAACTTTTTTTCAAACAGGTCTTTCACTTGCTTGATTAGATTATACCAAGGTACTTTATTTTATTGTGAAGGTGTTGTTTCCCTAATTTCTTTCTCAGACCCTTTGTCTTTTGTATCCAGGAAGGCTATTTATTTATTTATTTTTTTACTTAATTTTGTATCCAGCCACTTTGCTGAAGGTGTTTATCAGTTGTAGGCATTCTCTGATAGAATTCTCAGGGTAACTTAATGTATACTATTATATCCTCTGCAAATAGCAATAGTTTGACTTCTCTTTCAATTTGTTTCCCCTTGACTTTCTTTAGTGGTCTTATTGCCCTAGATAGAACTTCAAGTTCTATATTGAATAGATATGGAGAGGGTGGGCAGCCTTGTCTTGTCCCTGATTTTAAGTGGGTTTGCCTTACATTTCTCTCCATTTAACTTGATGTTGGCTGTATATTGCCCTAATTGTGTTTCAGTATACACCTTGAATAACTGATCTCTCCAAAACTTTAAACATGATGGGGTGTTGGATTTTGTCAAGGCCTTTTCAGCATCTAATGAGATGATCATGTGGATGTCGTAGTAAATAAAAAATGATGAGGTTTGGGCTATATATTAGTTATGATTAGCCCTAAGATTATCATGGCAGTATTATCTAACCTGCTATCACAATTAATAAGACACCGTTTAGATTTATAATGGCCTTATTTACCTTCAGACAGGCCTTATACTGTCTTAATATCCTAAAAATCCATAGCCCAGTCCCCATCCAATGCCATCCGCTTTAATCCTCCTCATCCTGTCTACCTTCTATACACAATCCTTGGTACTTGCTTTTATTTTTCATCTGGGCCATTATTGGAGATCTTTCTCCTCACCCACATGGTTTTCTCTCCACACTAACCCATCGTGGTATCCTCCTTCCTCCTCTCTTTCTGTCCATCTGTGTTTCCTGTTATTCTTGTGATTCTTTGGTCCTCAAAAGCCAGGAAACCTTAGCCACGCCTACCCTATCTTGCTCTGCCCAAGTATGGGCCATTTAATGAACCAATCAGGTATAATGTTTTAGGCAAGTTTACACAAACAAGGATGGGTATATCTGGTAGGCAGTAACCAGATCTTGAGGGTCAGTAATTAGCATTAGACAAACTTCCATCGTGTGTGGGTTTTTTTTCTTTCAGTTTTTGTTTATATGGTGAATAACGTTGATCGATTTTCATTTGTTGAACCATCGCTGCATCCTTGGAATGAAGCCGACTTGATCATGGTGGATGATATTTTTAATGAGTTCTTGTATTTGGTTTGCAAGTATTTTATTGAGTATTTTTGCATCAGTGCTCATAGGTGAGATTGGTTTGAAGTTCTTTTTCTTTGAGTCTTTGTGTGGTTTAGATTTCAGGGAGACTGTGGCCTCATAGAATGAGTGTGGCAATGTTCCTTCTGTTTTTGTTTTGTGGAATAGTTTCAGGAACATTGGTATTAGCTCTTCTTTGAGAGTCTGGTAGAATTCTATGCTAAACCCATCTGCGTCTGACCCTGGGCTTTTTTTCTTTCTTCTGTTTTTTTGTTGTTGTTGTTGTTGTTTTGTTTTGTTTGACTGAGATTTTTAATGACTGCTTTTATTTCCTTAAGGGTTATAGGACTATTTAAATGTTTACCTGATCTTAATTTAATGTTGGTTAGTAGTATCTATCAAGAAAATCATCCATTTCATTTAGATTTTCCAATTTTGTGATGTACAGATTTTTGAAGTAAGATCTAATGATTTTTTGGATTTCCTTGGTGTCTGTAATTATGTCCCCATTTTCATTTTTCATTTCTGATTTTGTTAATTTGTATTCTCTCTCTCTCTCTCTCTCTCTGCCTTTCAGTTTGGCTAAGGGTTTGTCTATATTACTGATTTTCCCAAAGAATCAGCTTTTAGTTTTGTTGGTTCTTTGAATTGTATTCTTTGTTTCTACTTTGTTGATTTCAGCCCTGAGTTTGATTATTTCCTGCCATCTACTTCTCTTAGGTGTGTTTGCTTCTTTTTGTTCTAGAGCTTTCAGATGCACTTTTTTTTCTAGTATAAAATCTTTCCAATTTCTTTATGAAAGTTCTTGGTGGTATGAACTTTTCTCTTAGCACTACTTTCATTGTGTCCCATAAATTTGGGTATGTTGTGCCTTCGTTTTTATTGAATTCTAGAAAGTCTTTAATTTCTTTATTTCCTCCCTGACCTCATGGTCATTGAGTAGAAAATTATTCAGTTTCCATGAGTTTGTAGTTTTTCTTTTGTTGTTGAAGTCCAGTTTTATTCCATGGTGGTCTGATAGAATACAAGGTGGTATTTCAACTTTCTTGTATCTGTTAAGGCTTCCTTTGTGAGTGAGTATATGGTCAATTTTGGGAAAGGTTCCATGAGATGATGAAGTACATTCTTTTGTGTTTGGATGGAATGTTCTGTAGATATCTGTTAGGTCCAATTGACTCATAACATCAGTTAGTTTCATTATTTCTCTGTTTAGTTTCTTTCTCAATGACCTGTCCATTGGTGAGAGAGGGGTGTTGAAGTCTCCTACTATTAATGTGTGGTTTAAGTTTCAGTAATTTTTTTTTTCAAATATGATGTTCTTGCATTTGGAGCATGTATGTTCAGAATTGAGACATTATCTTGGTGGATTTTTTCTCTGATGAATATGAAGTGCCTTCCCTATCTCTTTTGATTAATTTTGAAAGTCTATTTTATTAGATATTAGAATGATTACTCCAGCTTGCTTCTTGTGTCTGTTTGCTTGGAAAACCTTTTTCCAGCCCTTTACTCTGAAGTAATGTTTATCTTTGTTGCTGGGGTATTTCTTGTATGCAGCAGAATAATGGATCCTGTTTTCAAAACCATTCTGTTAGCCTGTGTCTTTTTATTGGTGAATTGAGACCATTGATGTTGAGAGATATTAATGATCAAAGGTAGTTACTTCGTGTTATTTTGACGTTGGTGGTGTTATTGTGTTTGTGTGTGTTTCCCTTCTTTTGTTTTTGCTGGGCCTAGGCCTTGCAAGGCCAGGGCTTTACCAGGCCTGTGTCTTAGCTGCAAGCCGACTAGGCATGGGCTTTGAACAGCATCTCTGCTGTGCTCAGTGCAGCAGCTTGACCAAGAGCTGTAACACTTTGGTATCTGCCATAGGTTTTGGAACACCCCAGTTTCCATTGCCACTAGAGACCTCATGATAAAACAGCAAGACTGTAACACTCTGTGGAAAACCTTTTCTACAGCTTGCCTTAGTGAACTTGGGGCTCACCTTAAGGCACTCTAGCTGCCCCTAAGAGAAACAGAACCTTCTTTCTCCATTTGGAAGCTGACATCCAGGATCCCAGCTAAGATCCAGGCCCTTGCCAAAGGAAGGAGAATGACAGGGTTGGAATCTCTGCTGTTAGGTTTTCTGGGAGGACAGGGCAGGCTGACAGCTGTGGTCTGAGCATTCTCATTTGCTGGTCACTGGAGGCTACCAGCCTCAGTGCACATAGGGGTGAGGGCTAGAGATGGAGTGTACATGGGGCAGGGCATAGCTCACTGCTGCTGTTTTTGCCCAGTGGCCCAGAACAGGCAGGGGCTGGCACATAGAATGGAGTGCAAAGGAGACCTGAGTGGTGGCCCATTATCTTTTTTTTTTTTTTCCAAGACAGGGTTTCTCTGTGTAGCCCTTGCTACTCTGGATTTGCTTTGTAGATCAGGCTGGCCTCAAACTCAAAGATATCCAACTGCCTCTGTCTTGATGAGTGTTGTGATTACAGGAGTGCTCTACCACGACAGGCTAATTAACTTATTATTATCTTACCTGCAGCCACTAAAATCTCTTAGGCATTGCAGAGCTAAGGTCAATGGCGCTTAAGGGATGCCTTGTGGGTTCCCAAGTCAAATGAGGGTACCATCTGGGACATCTCTCAGAGAGCAGAGAGCACAGCAGGAGTGGACCATTCCCTACCCAAATCAGGCCTGCGCCTAAAACTCCATAGAGACAAATGTCATGTCACAGAGAGTCAGTTAAGCTTCTGTTTCTCCAGGTTTCTCAGAAATCCAGTGACTGGCAGTTTTCTAATCTTACTGGTATTCTTTGAAAGTCCCTGTCTCCACTGCAGCACTTTCTCCCTGCACTTCTTCCCGCACACTTTTGTATTTGAATTGATGCATCATTAACATTTGCCTATCTTCAAATGAGGTGGATTTCCTCCCTTGTTGTTTTGTCCTCACCTCTCCCCTGACTATTGAAGCTAGCCTTGTTACTTCAATAAACAAGTTGTCCTCCAAAACAGTCTCCTTGGTTATTCATACCTGCTGTACTTACCGCAGCCCAACATCCTGCTCCTCGGCTCCTCCATATCATGAGACCACAGGGTGCAACAGCTGACTGGGATCAGAGGACCCACAAGGTCTGCTACCATTTTACTTTTCTTTAGCCACCCAGGGGAGTTATGTGTGAATTATTACACAGGCATGAGCACTGTGGAGAAAGTGTCACTAATTGATTGGGAGAGAGCAGGCAATAAAATTAGGCCTAGCTGTCACATCCCCATACTAGAAATAATTTAATGAGTCTAAACAAGGTTAGATGAATTAACAGGCAAATCAAAATAGTTTAATGGTAAAAACAATGAAAAATCTTCATTATCCTTGAAATTAATTTAAACTATTAGTAAATTTATTAAACATATTGGCAAATTTTGCAAAAAAGGCAGTGGCCATCAAATAGAAAGTATAGAAACATTTAATAAGGTAAAAATATTCATATTTTTAGGTTTCAAACCCAGGACAAACAGTAAGGTGCCTATTTAACAGGCTCTCCCTGTGCCTTTAGTCCCTACCTGTTTGATGGTCCCCCTGGCTGGCATATTCTGCCCCCTTTCCTAAACTTCTCCAGCCCAAGGGCTGGGCTGCCTTTCCCCAAGCTCTTCTTCCCTACATACTCCAGTCATTTTGGTTACCTGCTTTTTTGTCTACTCTCTTTTGGGTCTCCTGGCTGCTGTACCCGGTCTCCCACTCTCCCTTCCCCCTTTTCCTCCCCCTCTCGTCACACAGCTTAGGGTCAAGCCGCTGTCTATGCTCTCCCACATGTCTATGATAAACTTTCTCCTCCACCATACCTAGGAGAAGCCATATTTTTTTCATTTTTCTTTTATTTATTTATTATTATTTATTACAATTTATTTACTTTGTATCCCAGCTGTAGCCCCTCCATCTCCTCTCAGTGCTAGCCACACTCTCTCTTCTTTCTTTATTCTCCTCCCCTAGTCTACTGATAGGGGAGGACCTCCCCCCCTTCTCTCTGACCCTAGCCTGTCAGAGCTCATCAGGGCTGGCTGCACCCTCCTCTGTGGCCTGGTAAGCCTGCACCGCCCCCCAACCCCAGGAAAAGGTGATCAAAGTGCCTCTCATTGAGTCTATGTCAGAGACAGGCCCTGATACCCTTACTAGGGAACCCACTTGGAAACTGAGCAGCCTATTGGCTTCATCAGAGCAGGGGGTCTAGGTCCTTTCCATGCATGGTCCTTGGTTGGAGTATCAGTCTCTGCAGGCACCCCTGGGCCCAGGTATTTTGGTTCTGTTAGTCTCATTGTGGAGCTCCTATCCCCTCCAGGTCTTTCTATCTCCCCCTTCTTCCATTAGTTTCCCTACATTCTGCCCAAAGTTTGGTTATGAGTCTCACCATCTTTAATACCCTGATGGGTAGAGTCTTTCAGAGGGCCCCTGTGGAAGGCTCCTGTCCGTTTCCCTGTCTTCTCCTACTTCCACTGTGTATCCTGTTTGCCCTTCTGAGAGAGGTTTCAGCCTCTTCTCTAGGGTCCTCCTTGTTTAGCTTCTTTAGGACTATAGATTTTAGTATATTTATCCTATATTCTATGGCTAATATCCACTTATAAGTGAGTATATACCATATGTGTCTTTCTGCTTCTGGGTTACCTCACTCAGGATAATCTTTTCTAGTTCCATCCATTTGCCTGCAAATTCCATGATTACCTTGTTTTTTGCTGAGTAGTATTCCATTGTGTAATGTACCACAATTTCTGTATTGATTCCTTGGTTGAGGGACATCTAGGTTATTTCTAGATTCTATTATGAACAAAGCTGCTATGAACATAGTTGAGCAAATGTCCTTGTTGTATGGTTGAGCATCTTTAGGATATATGCCCAGGAGTGGTATAGCTGGATCTTGAGGTAGCACTATTCTAATTTTCTGAAAAAGTGCCATATTGATTTCCAAAGCAGTTATACAAGGCTTCATTCCCACCAGCAATGGAGGAGGGTTCCCCTTTCTCCACATCCTCTCCAGCACGTGTCATCCCTTGAGTTTTTATCTTAGCCATTCTGATGGGTGTGAAGTAAAATCTCAGGGTCATTTTGATTTGCATTTCCCTTATGACTAGGGGCGTTGAGCATTTCTTTAAGTGTTTCTCTGCCATTTGATAGTCCTTTACTAAAAATTCTCTGTTTAACTGGGTGTCTACATGTAGAAAAATGTAAATAGACCTGTATTTATCACCCTGAACTAAAATAAAATCCAAGTGGATCAAATACCTCAACATAAAACCAGATACACTAAATCTGTTAGATGAAAAAGTGGGGAAGAGCTTTGAACTCATTGGCACAGGTGACAACTTCCTGACTAGAATACCAACAGCACAGGTTCTAAGATCAATAATGAATAAACGGGATCTCATGAAACTGAAAGGCTTCTGTAAAGCAAAGGACATTGTCAGCAGAAGAAAACAACAGCCTACAGACTGGAAAAGAATCTTCACCTACATTTGACAGAGGGCTAATATCCAGAATATATATGTAAAGAAATCAAGAAGTTAAACACCAACAAACCAAATAATCCAATTAAGAAATGGGGTACAGAGCTAAACAGATTTTTTTTTCAAATATCAGAACAAATTCTCATGTTTATTAGAGATAAATGGACAATTTCCAATGATGTGAACAAACAAAAGTTTTGCAGCTTAATGAAAGAAATGTATTATCATCTTATCAACATACTGTACTTAATATTCACTAAGCACATGTGTGAAATTATCAAAAATAAAAATGTAAAAATAAAATAAAAGATTGGAAAATAAAAAGAAAAATTTAAAAGATGAGAAAGAACTCCTTAATGGAAACTATAAAATATTTGGAAGTATAACTAAATAATACACAAATAAGTAGAAGATAATCTTGGAAATATGCTTCTGGTACTGGAAAACAGCCACTGGGGATGTATTGAACCCACATCCATGCCCCAGTGAGCTGAACTTTAGCTAAAGGGTTTTATTATTTTTTTTTTGATCACCTAACCCCCATAGTTTCTACTCTCCCTATATGACCACATACTTTTGAAGGGTTTCCTGCTTTTTTTATTAGCTATTTCACAGTTGTGATCAAATGCCTGGTAAGAAGAAACTTATGGAAGCAACAGTTTATGTTGGCTCAAAGTTTGAGAAGATGTGGTAGCAGGAGCAGGAGGCTGCTGGGCATGTGGCATCGATAGACAAGAAGCAGAGAGAAAACAAGAAGTGGAGCCCAGATAAGAAAACCTCAACCCGTCTTCCAAATGTACAACCCCCCCCCAAAAAAAATCAACTACCTTGAGATTCCAACAACCTTCTGAACAATGCCAGCAGCTAGGCACCAAGCACTCAGACACAGCAAACCTCATTAACTGTTAAAATGGAAGCTTAGAATCAATCACCTTTAGAGTGATTTTAGAAAAGAAATGTTTTTTGAAGGAAGCTTGGAGCTCATATAATGCTAAAATGGTTTAATGCTAAGAATTCTTGTAATTAAGAGTTTCTGTATAGAAACAGCTACTAAATATTTACTATTTTACATACATACATACATTTTACATACGTACATGGATGAGTTCATCAATGACAAGTTAAATTGAAATTAAAAATAAAGAGAAAAAGGTAATTTCATACAGAAATTTGTAAACATAAACTTCAGAAGGTAAGTTTAAAAAGCTATTTATCTCCCTTATCTACATTTAGATAAGTCAAGAGAATAATTAGGCACTCTCCACTGGGGTGAGTCCCTGAGGGAAAGCTCCTCAAAATTCCACACTTTGAACTTCCAGTGTTTACCTGAGACCCAGCCTGGAGGAACAGCATATCCCCTGGTGCCTGGGCATCTTAGGGTACCACGAGCTTAATAAGAAGTTAAAACATCTCTTGCTTCACACTCACTTTTGTATTAAAGCATCTTAGTCCTTTCCTTACATGAAAATCCCATAGCTAGACTCTAGAACAAATATACTCTGTCTCAAGGATTCAATGAAATGTGTTCCTACTGACTAAAATCATCATTGGTGAGTAAAACTTCTCTAAATTTTATAGAATTCACCTAAGATTTAAGCAGCATGCACAAGTATTCATGTCAGTTATCACAGGTATGACTTCTAATGAGCTTTCAACTTTCTTCCTTGAAGAAGAATCTAGATAGGCTGGAAAATACATGCAGAGAGTCAATCTGTAAGTTACGTGAATTACAGTCACCTCTGTGTGTGATCTGCGCTACCATGAATAAGCACTCAGAAGAACTTTAAACTGGGATAAAAATACAACTGTCTTAAAATTATCAAACATTTTTCAAGTAAGGCAAGTGGAGTCTTAGAAGAAGAATTTCAAAAAATATCAAAATATGATTTAAGAAAAAAATAAAACAGCATAGCCTTACAATATGATTGGTTCCTTAGGAGTAATCTAAGAAATAGTCATTATTAGATACAGGTTGAGAAGGTTGGTTAAGTTACAATGAGAAGAACTAGAAGGTCAGTCAGGGAAGATAATGTTTAGTATGCTAATGTTTTTGGATATAATTTATAATAATGAAAGCTGCAGAGTGTCAAGTGTGATGTTAAAGTCATGGTGGTTTACTTTACAGTCCAACTGAGCACAACATGGAACAATGACCTAAATTGCATAAAGTTGAAGAAAGAAGCTGCCAAATATGAAAGACTCATCTATAAAGTAGCAAGAGGTAATAGCTAAAGAAAACTTGCAGATAAAATTTTAATGTTTGAATGTGAGAATGAAGATGTGACAGACAGAGATGAAGCTGACCCAGTTGGAGGTAGCTAACCATGAACTGGATTGTGAGGCTCTGAAACAGGAGCAAAACAGCAAGAAAAAGATTATGAGAAAATGCTAAGGACAGGACATGGGCTTTTTCATTCTCTAAAATGGGTGAGATTATCTATATTTAATAGAGAGAGTGCACAGTAAAGTGATCAATATGAGTAGTTCATTGAGAGAGAGAGAAACACCACACTGTAACAAAACAATCGCTGAGATGGAATACAGAGAGGCAAAGGAGCAGACACTGACTTGGAAAGGAGAAAAGAGAATTTTATTCCTGTGCAGATAGAATAATAAGGAGCTTAACACACATCTGCCTGCATGTTCTCACTTGAAGTGACTGACATCTTTCCTACATTTATTCTGGGTTGTTTCTAAGTATTTATAGGTTGTTCCAGTAGCTGAATTTTCCATAGTTATCAGAGGTGGTTGCAGAGTATTATTTTGGTATTAATATACCATGTATAAGAGATGATGCTACTATATTGACCTCATTACCATTGGCTTTATTGAAGCAAAGCCATTTCAATCATCACTTCATTCAGTTTTTCTAACTTTGACAAGTCAGGCTCTATTCCAGAAAATTCTCATGACTCATTAATCACACTTAAGGTTTCTAGTTCCAGAAATTGCTAAATATTTGTCAAAGTTGAGTGCTAGCTAATCCCAGGGATGGCAAGTTCTTCTTACTATCAGTAGTTTCAGTCTTTCTTTTCCTAAATAGAGCTAAACTTTGGGTGTCAAGAGTGAGCATAATGAATGTGAGCTTCCAGACTGGATTTCTCCTCATGGGGTTCTCGGATGAACGCAAGCTTCAGATTTTACATGCTGTGCTCTTTCTGATGACGTACCTGCTAGCCATCATGGGCAATCTGCTCATTATCACCATCATCACCTTGGACCATCGTCTTCATGCTCCCATGTACTACTTCTTGAAGCACCTCTCTCTTTTGGACCTCTGCTTCATCTCTGTTACTGTCCCCCAATCCATTGCAAACTCACTCATGGATAATGGTTTTATTTCTCTGGGTCAGTGTATGCTTCAGGTTTTCTTCTTCATAGCTCTGGCTTCATCAGAAGTAGCTATTCTCACAGTGATGTCTTATGACCGATATGTTGCCATCTGTCAGCCACTGCAGTATGAGACAATTATGGATCCCCGTGCCTGCAAGCGAGCTGTGATAGCTGTTTGGGCAGCAGGAGTCCTATCTGGGCTAATGCACACAGGTGTTAACTTCTCAATTCCTCTTTGTGGGCAGAGAATTATTCACCAGTTCTTCTGTGACATTCCCCAAATGCTAAAACTAGCCTGTTCTTCTGAATTCATTAATGAGATTGCAGTGGCTGCATTCACAACATCCACGGCTTTTGTCTGTTTGATAGCTATAGTGTTTTCCTATATTCAGATCTTTTCAACTGTGATAAGAATTCCATCAGCTGATGGTCGGACTAAGGTCTTCTCCACCTGCCTGCCACACTTGTTTGTAGTCACCTTCTTTCTCTCAGCAGCAGGTTTTGAGTTTCTAAGACCCCCTTCAGATTCCCTGTCAGCAATGGACCTCACATTCTCCATATTTTACACTGTGATACCTCCAACACTCAATCCCGTCATCTACAGCTTAAGAAATGAAGCCATGAAAGCAGCTCTGAAGAAAGTGTTGTCGAGAGAAGAATTTTCTCAGAGAATGGCATATTTAAAAGCTATATTCAAAGTCTAAAGAGACAAATTAAGAGACATTGGCTGGTGAGTCTCAGCATCTGCTTAGATCCCTTGCTGGGTGGAGTTTTTTTCAGAGGACATCTATGTTAGGCTCCCATCCTGTTTCCTCTCTTCAACTGCTTCTGATGTCTATTCTATTTGCCCTTCTGAATGAGAATTAAGCATTCTCTCTAGAGTCCTACTTGTTACTTAGCTTTCTTTAGGTCTGTGGATTGCAGTATAGTTATCCTGTATTATATGACAGATATCCACTATATAAGTGAGTATATATCATGGGTGTCTTTCTGGTTCTGGGTTATATCACTCAGGATGGACTTTTCTAGTTCTATCCATTTGCCTGCAAATTTCATGATTTCCTTGTTTTTATTTTATTTTAATTTTTTCTTCACAATTTATTCATTATATATCCTGATTGAAGCCCCCTCCCTCCTTCTTCCCCTCATCCCCTTCTCCTAGTCCACTGAAAGGGGGAGTTCTCTACTATTGGCATCTCCCTTTAGCTTGTTAAGTCTCACCAGGACTGCTTGGATCCTCTTCCTCTGTGGCCTGGCAAGGCTGCATCATCAGGGGCGAGTGATCAGAGAGCAGTCAACTGAGCTCATGATAGAGGCAGCCCCTGCTCCCCTCACTCAGAGATCCACATGGAGACTGAGCTGCCAATTGGCCACATCTGAGAAAGGGGTCTAGGTCCTCTCCATGCATGGTCCTCCATTGGTGCATCAGACTCTGCAGGAACCCCTGGGCTCAGATCTTTTAGTTTTGTTGGTCTTATTGTGAGACTCTTGTCCTCTCCATGTCCCTCTAATCCCACCCCTCTCTTCCTCCATAAGACTCCCTGTGCTCTGCCTGAAGTTTGGCTGTGAGTCTCAGCATCTGCTTTGATCCCCTGTTGGGTGCTGAGACTCACAGCCAAACTTTGGGCAGAGCGTAGGTAGACTTATGGAAGAATTAGGGAATAGAAAGACCTGGAGGAGACCAACACAACCAACAAATCTGGGCTCAGGGAGGCCTTCAGAGACTGATGCACCAACCAAGGACAACATATGGAGGGGACCTAGACTCCCTGTTCAGAAGTAGCCTATAGGCAGTTCAGTCTCTATGTGGGTCCTCTAGAAAGGGGAGCAGGGGCTGTCTCTTACATGGACTCTGTTGGCCACTCTTTGCTCACTTCTCCCTGGTGAAGAGGACATAGAGGAAGAGGATGCAGACAGTCCTGATGAGACTTGATAGGCTGGTTCAATTGGTAGGGGAGGAAGGCTCCTCCTTTCTGAGGACTAGGGGAGTAAGATAGTGGGCAAGAGAGGGAGAGTGGGATGGGAAGGAGAAGGAAGGGGCTACAATTGAGATATAGAGTGAATAAATTTAAAAATAAATTTAAATTCAAAAAAGAGAGTTTGGTACTGTGTACTAGATTAGAGGAGGAGTGAACTGGATTTCCTCTAGGGTTCTGCTTCAGTGTCTCTCCACTTATGTCCTGAGAGATAACTCTATCAAATTAAAGACGATTGACCAGTAAAGATATGCATGGCCTTCCTTCCTTCCTTCAATTCCAATACTATTTCAAACCAATTTTAGGGGTGCGCAGGAAATAAGAGATTAAGGAGTGGCGATATAGTTAATATTAATTTAAAGTTACTTTTAATAAATACATTTCAGACTGCCATTAAGTAAACTGATTTTGCCTGTGTGATATTATATCCACGGTGTTGTACATAATTATAGTGTCAAGCTTCCTATCATCCTTAAGTAGCTGCAAGGTTTTCTTGCTATAAGGAGAATAGTAACTATTTCCATAACGTATTCAGTCCCTAGCAAAATTCACGTGTTCTCTATATAATCTTGTGATCCAAGTGAACCAATTCCTAGTTTTACTACATTTTCCCTTTTTACGCATGATAGAGCAACATTTAGAGAAATTAATTCTTTTTACATTTTTAAAACAAAAGTTGGTAAAGTTATGATTCACATGAATGTTTTTTTTTCCTAATGGGAAGTTACTTATATGTCTCACAATGCAAATGCTTTTGTTCCCAAGTATAATTTGTGCATGTACATATGATTATAAAAATAGGGACACATGGCTACAACTCACTAATGAGGTAGGTACCAAGAATCTTCTTTTCCATCACTGAAAAGGCTCAAATTAAATCTTACCCCATCTGATACAAAATGAGACTTGAGCAAGATCCTTTCAGCCAGACAGATAAAGCACAGCTCTGATGAGTAATGTGCGCTGGGTGCAGACCTGTGAATGCAGTAGCTTAATTTATAAGGAGCTAATGCTGCTACTCACTTGGGTAAAATTTGATGCTCTTTCAAAGACTCATTGTTCACAAAGTGAAAATACAAACGACGTTAAGAAGAATAGGGGTTCACATTCTAAGAATGTTGGGAATGAGCGGGTAGGAGTAATGTGGAAGGGAACGTTTTATCTGACTTTCTGGATCAGAGGTTTAATCAATAGTATCTACACAGAAATACACACAAAGGAGGACTTTTTTCTTGTCTCTCATTGTGCTTTTAAAGTCTCATCTATATGAAGTTTAAATTAATGATCAACTATTTTGTGCTACATTTTGCAATCCTAAAATTTGTTTAAAATAACAATGACTTTCTCTTTCTCAATATGTTTCAAAATAAGAGGCTGTGGGGGTGTGATGTCTGTCATCCTATTGATAAGCCCAAGGTTGATTCAGCAGATCTGGCTGGGTAGGCAGGTGTCTCCTTTCTCCCTCACCACCACTCCAACTGTATCCCTCCAGAAGCTGCATACTCAAGTGAGGAGAATGGGAACAACCTCCCCCAAAGTGAGGAAGACTGGTCTGTGGTCAAGGATGTACAGATAGCTTGCTCCCTGCTAGAACCTCCAATGTTAACTCTCAAAAACGCATATATTATTTAAGTATATTTTGTAATCTAATATGCACTTATTTAATTTCTACTCATGATTCTTCCTCCACTTCCCAATGGTTAGCCACTTGTATTTTATCAGATATACATTTCCCATGTTTCTTTTCTTTTACTATTTTTAGTTTATTTATTTGTTTCATTATTTATTCACTTTGCATCCCAATCAGAGCCCCCTCCCTCCTCCCCTCCAAGTCCCACTCTCTCTTCCACTTCCCCCTTTCTATACTCCTTAGATAATAGGAATCCCCGCCCCTAGCAACTCACAGCAGCACATCAACTCACATCAGGACTGAGCACATCTTCTCCTGTGAGGCAGCCCTACCAGGGAAAACTCAGGCAACAGAGTCCACGTCAGAGGCAGCCCCGTTTACACTTTCTAGAGGACCCACACGAAGACCGGGTTGCCCACCGCCTATGTATGTGTAGAGGTCTAGGTCCAGTCCATGCATGGTTCTAGGTGGGGGCATCAGTCTCTGCAAGCCCCACTGGACCTCGTTAGTTGGCTCTATTGGTCTTGTGGAGCTCCTGTCCCTGCTGGATCCTTCTAGTCTTCCTCCCACTCTTCCACAGAATCCCTGCACTCAGTCCAATGAGTCTCAGCATCTGTTTCTATCTCCAGTGGAGTCACTCAAAGGACAGCTATGCTAGGGTTTTATCATTCATAAAAATCTCCATCAGAATCCGTATTCCACTGTTTGTGAGTGCACTTCTTGGCATTTTTCTAGTCAGATAGGTGGGTAAATATATTATATAGTAATATCATTGCACATAATGATTAATAAGTACACAAAATAGTGTCTAGTTTTTAGATCATTCTACTGACTATATGTAATATTTAGTTTACTTTATATTTTGAATATTTAGCTTTGTATTCACAGTATTTAAGCATAATTTAAGGATCATTTGGACCTACAAATGCATTTGTCATATGAGTTATTCCTTGGCCTTCACTCCTCATCCTCTTTCCTCCATGTATTCAACTCTGGGCTGCATCTTCCTGAGTGTTGGTTTACCCACTCTATATCCTCTAATAAAGGAATCATCTATGAATTATATTATTGTTGATATTTAATTATTTAAGTGTTTTTTCTCACCAAGAGAATTTTAAAAGTTCCATCAATAAATAAAACAGTAGCACAGAATGAAGATAAAGAACATTGTAGGTTTAGTTCATGTGTGTGCCTCTGTGATAATTTAGAATTAGATTTGAGGGAAAATGATCTTAGATTCATGTCGTTATTGCAAATCATTAGCTTGAACTGATGTTGAAGGGTGAGCCCACTTAACTCTAATCGGAAACCCTATTTGTCGGTGTCATGAAAGGGAAAATATGTAATTGACATTAACTGCCAAAGAATCTGCAGTAATAGGGCTCTGAATAGCTTCTACATTTCATTCTTCAGTTTTTAATTCATATTTTCACTCTCGGGTTTTGTTTTTTTTTTCTCACCTCAGTTAATGATTCCTCTGGCCACCTAATTGTTCATGTAATTCAATGCTATCTTCTCTTAAACCCCAAACCAAACACTCAATATGTAGTTCTGAATGCATTTTCATTGGTGTCATGTGCTGTAGATAAACATTTTTCAGATTGATGGACTGGACGAGCCATAAACAATCCTTTCCAATTTTTCTGTTTTGAATGCAGGATAGATTTCTTTCAATTTGCATCTTAACAACTTTATTGTGATGAGGTTTATGTGTGTTTAAAATGGCATTTATGTAAAGGGTACACATACTGAGCACTGAATTCAACCATTTAAGCCAGTAACCTCAATCAAAACACTCACAGAACCAACCTAGGATTCATGTGTTTCAGGCAATTCTTTCTGTCCCAGCTTTCTAACCCCAGGACCACTAACTCACCTTTATCATTATACATTTGTTTCTCTTTCTAGATTTGTATCATTCACTCAACAGCAGAGTTTCTTGCTGAGTATACTATTCTGAGGTTTAACTATAGAGTTCACGTCTTCCTATCTGAATTGTGCTCCATAACATAGACATGGGGCATTTACTTTGCAATTTAGTATAATTTGTTATTGCTTTTATTTGTTTACTTGTGAGATATCTTGTCCATTGATTTGCTGTCAGGCATTGACTGCATTGACTGCAGTGTAGGGTCATTGCAACAGAAGCTTTTGTGAATGTTTAGATAGCATTTTGATGGTTTGATTTATTTTATTAGTTTTGATTAAATTTGTGCTTTGAGATGTTTATACATCTATATATAGTGTATTCTGTTTACCTTCATGCTATTTCATCTGCCTCTTATCCTTAATATCCCTTTCTCCCTCCTCTCTACAGATCTCCTTCTCACATTCCCATATAATGTTCCTCTTTTTCCTTTGTGGCTTTATGATTTTAACCAGGATGTGTGGCCAGAAATTTGGAACTATCCAAGGAAGAGTGATGAGTTCACCACTTAGTACACTACTAAAGGCAAAGACCATACTTCCCCCAGAATCCTTCAGTTTCAGCTAGTTAGCAAAGACAGTTAGGGCCCCATGAGCCCCTCCCCATTGCATGACTGACTGTAAACAGGCCCAGTTTTGTTTAAGCCCAATTCAGCTTTCCCTGTGCAGTGGACCATAAGAGGGGTGAGAGCTCATGGACGCTTTCTGCCTCCATGTCGACTAGCTTAATCTTTTTTTATAATTTTTATTTTTTTATATTACTCACAGGTTATTTACTTTGTATCCCAACTGTAGCCCCATCCCTCATTCCCTCCCAATCCCACCATCCTTCCCTCATTTCCTCTCTGCCCCTTTTCAAGTCCACTGATAGGGGAGGACCTCCATCCCTTCCATCTGACCCCAGCTTATCAGGTATCTTCAGGACTGGCTGCAATGTCCTCTTCTGTGGTCTAGTTAGGCTGCTCCTCCCTCGGGGTGGGGGGGTCGAAGAGCCAGCCATTGAGTTCATGTCAGAAATAGTTCCTGTTCCCCTTACAGGGAAACCCACTTGGATACTGAGCTACCATGGGCTATATCCGAGCAGGGGTTCTAGGTTATTTCCATACATGGTCCTTGGTTGGAGAAACAGTCTCATAAAAGACCCCTGTGCCCAGATATATTTGGTCCTTGTGGAGCTCCTGTCCTCTCCAGGTCTTACTAACTCCCTCTTATTTCATATGATTCCCTGCACTCTGCCAAAGGTTTGGTTATGAGTCTTAATATTTGCTTTGATACACTGCTAAGTAGAGTCTTTCAGAGGCCCTCTGTGGTAGGCTCCTGTCCTGTTACTTGTTTTCTCCTACATCCAATGTCCATCCCATTTGTCTTTCTAAGTGAGGATTGATCATCTTACCCAGGGTCCTCTTTCTTGTTTATCTTCTTTAAGTATATAGATTTCAATATGTTTATCCTATCTTATAGGTCTACATAAGTGAGTATATACCATGTGTATCTTTCTGCTCCTGGGATACCTCACTTAGTTTCTAGATCCCACCATTTGTCTGCAAATTTCATGATTTCCTCGTTTTCAATTGCTGAGCAGTATTCCATTGTGTAAAAGCACCACAATTTCTGTATCCATTCCTCAACTGAGGGACATCTAGGTTATTTCCAGGTTCTGGCTATTACAAATAAAACTGCTACAAACATGGTTGAGCAAATGTCCTTGTTGTGTACTTGAGCATCTTGTTGGATATATGCCTAGGAGTGCTATAGCTGGATCTTGAGGAAGCACTATTTCTAATTGTCTGAGAAAGTGCCAGATTGATTGCCAAAGTGGTTGTACAAGTTTACATTCCCACCAGCAAAGGAGGAGAATTCCCCTTTCTCCACAACCTCTCCAGTATGTGTTTCCACTTGAGTTTTTAATCCTAGCCATTCTGATGGGTGTAAGGTGAAATCTCAGGGTCATTTTGATTTGCATCTCCCTGATGGCTAAGGACATTGAGCATTTCTTTAAGTGTTTTTCTGCCATTCTACAATCCTCTGCAGAGAGTTCCGTACCCCATTTTTAATTGGATTACTTGATTTGTTGCTTTTTAACTTCTTGAGTTCTTTATATATACTGGATATTAGCCCTCTGTCAAATATAGGGTTGGTGAAGATCCTTTCCCAGTCTATAAGGTGTCATTTTGTTTTGATGACAGTGTCTTTTGCTTTACAGAAGCTTTTTAGTTTCATGAGGTCCCACTTATTTATTGTTGATCTTAGAGCCTGTGCTGTTGGTGTTCTGTTCAGAAAGTTGTCTCCTGTGTCTAGGGTCTCCCCCACTTTTCCTTCTAACAGGTTTAGTGTGTCTGGTTTTATGTTGAGGTCTTTGATCCACTTGGACTTGAGTTTTGTGCAGGGTGATAAATATGGATCTATTTTCATTTTTCTGCATATAGACATCAGTTGGACCAGTACTATTTGTTGAAGATGCTGTCTTTTTTCCATTGAGTGGTTTTGGCTTCTTTGTCAAAAATTGAGTATCCATAGGTGTGTGGGTTTATTTCTGGGCCTTCCATTCTGTTCCATTAATCCACCATTCTGTTTCTACACCAGTACCATGCGGTTTTTATTACTATTGCTCTGTGTAGTACAGCTTGAGATCAGGGATGGAGATACCTCCAGATGATCTGTTGCCGGGAGCCAAGGCCAGCTAGTGGAAAGTTACAGACAGCGGCAACAAGGTTGTAGGTGAGAGGATTACGTTTCCGGAACCTATGAGACATCTGCGTGTCAGGCTAGACATTTTGAGATATCTTAGCTGACATTCTTGTAGTAGCTCTTTTAGTAAACATTCTCGCGGTGTTCTGCATCATTAATCACCCTGTTATGTTTTGTAAACGATATTGCTGACACATTTTCCCTTCCTGCCTTCTCCCTATAACATTGTGTGAAATTTTTCAAATAAACAAGAGTGAGATCAGATTATAGACTTGCTCTCATTCTTTGTGTCTCCTTGTCTCCTCTTCATTCTTTTCTCCCCTCCTTAGGAACTCGTTGAATTCCCGCTGGAAGGGACAATCTGTTGTTGTACAGGATCGTTTTGGAAATTCTGGGTTTTTTGTTTCTCCATATGAAGTTGAGAATTGTTCTTTCAAGGTCTGTAAAGAACGTGTTGGTATTTTGATGGGAATTGCATTGAATCTGTATATTGCTTTTGGCAGGATGGCCATTTTCACTATGTTAATCCTACCAATCCATGAGCTTGGGAGATCTTTCCATCTTCTGATATCTTCTTCAATTTCTTTCTTCAGAGACTTGAAGTTTTTCTCAAACAGGTCTTTCACTGCTTGGTTAGAGTCACCCGAAGGTACTTTATGTTATTAGTGGCTATTATGAAGGGTGTTGTTTCCCTAATTTCTTTCTCTTTCTCGGTCTTTGGTATACAGGAGGACTCTGATGACTAGCTTAATTTTATGCAAATGTTGTGAAGGCAACCACAGCTCCTCTAAATCTATTAGTGCCGCAGTCCTGACATGTTCAGAAGACATTATTTTTCTGGTTCTCCAAGGCTCTTACAGTCTTTCCAAGCCCTCTTCATTGATGGCCCCTGATTCATGGGGATCAATAATATGAATGTCACAGTTGTGGCTGAAAACTCCATGGATGGCTTATTCTTTGCACTTTGACAATCTGTGAATTTATGTTAGCCACTATCCACTGCATAAAGGAATTTTTCATAGGATGTCTGAGTTCATAGCTTAATCTCCTTATTTGACATTTATGCTTTCTGTTGTTGCTATAACATTATAACCACAGCAATTTGAGGAGAAAATGGATTGTTTCATCTTATGGCTAATAGCCCATAACTGAGGGGAGTCAAAGTGAGATCTCCAAACAGGAACCACCTGGAAGAAGAAACTGAGGTATAAATCATGAAGAAGTGTTGCTAACTGGTTGCTCCCCAAGACTTGTTCAGCCTGATTTCTTACACAATCCAGGAACACTTGCAGAGGAGCGGCACTACCCACAGAGGACTTGCCATCCCACAAGGACTTGCCAACCCTAAATCAAGAAAATGCCTCTACAGACTTCCTCACAGGCCAATATAATGCAAGCATTTTCTCAATTGAGTTTTTCTCTTTCCAGATGAAACTAGCTGTGTCAAGCTGACAAAATTTAACCAGCACAACATTCACAAAAAAGAAATTTCTATTAGTTTTTTCAGAGTTCGTCTACTGTGAAAAACAGTGATGTTCAAAATTATACAGTATGCCACAGAGAAGGATATACTCTTTCCACTCTTGTGTTTGCGGAGTCCTCTGTGCTCAGCTAACACACGGATCAACATGAAATGAAAAGGAGACTGTTAAGTAGAGTCTTTTTACTTATTATTTTGTAATTATTCTAATTTCTCAGAAGTTGCAAGTTAGGACAAATGTAGCACATGCCTCCTTTGTCCTGTGGTTCTATCGTGCATTGCTAGATAATGTCACGTCAGATATTACTATTTAAACTATCAAACCGTAGGTTTATATTCTTTTCTAATATGTGTGTACCAATACAGTTGCTACCTCAGCTGAGACAGACTATTTTATCACTTCAGGGATCTCCCTGGTTTGCCCTTTACGTGGTTATACTTGCCTTCCTTCCCTACCACATTCCAGTCCTTAATAATCAAAAACATTTTTCTATCATTAAAATATTGTTATTTCAGGAATTGTATATACATAGAGGCATACATCATGTGAACTTCTGAAGCTGGCTTTTTTGTCAGTGATTACTTTCACACTTATATTCATAAGCCTTTACCATCTGGTTCTTGAGTGGTATGCTGTAATACAGATGTACTAAACTGTACTTAGCATTTCACCCATTAAATTGCATTCAGATTGTTTCCAGCTTGAGACTATTAAAACAAGAAGCACTGAATATTTGTGTACTGGTGATATTCATTTTTCTGGCCCAAATATTTAGGGGCACAATTTTTTGATTAACCAATACTTGAGTGTTTAGTTTCTAAGCAAATTTTGTATAAGGTCTCTCTGAGTCAGGCCTGGAAAGAAGTGTTTCATATCTACTTACATTTATCTAGATGTAAATGAGGTGAATGTCCAGTTTGAAAGGTGGTTTGGGACATGTACACTATTAATACAGGGAAGAAAGGAAGCTAAGAGCTGATGAGTACACAGCAGTATCAGCTTCCATACTGCAAGCCTTTTACCCAATTTCATAAAACTTGTTTTCACTCTAATTTACTAAAATCAGTTTTATATGGGTAGTCTTAATAGGATTTGGTTGTAACATTGGAGCAATTACTTTTAATGTAATGTTTTATAACCTAATATTTCCTCTTATATGCATATATTACTAGCTGGCATTGCTCTGGTGTGTGTGTGTGTGTGTGTGTGTGTGTGTGTGTGTGTATGTTGATGTAGGCCCCTGAAATGTGTTTCACAGTTCATCTCTTTGGGTTAAGAGTACAGAATTAGTTTTAATATATTCTTTAATTCAAACTGTTTTACACTGAAACATATGAATTTCTGTGACTTGACTATTAAGTAATGAGTTCAAAAGCACCTCACAGTGTTCCCAAAATAATATAAAGCTTCAAAATCTAAAATAAAAAAATCTGAGATTCCATATACATGCCTCAATTTTAAATTTAAAGATGACTCTGACCACTATGCCTAACTTTATTTTTAAAACACAAAATTAAATTTTCCCATTACCCTTTTAGAGATACATGATTTAGCTAAAAGAGATCACTACGTGGCGAGCAGCTGCAACACGAAAGAGCCGGGTGTGCAGCTTTTGGGTGGGTCATGTGACCTTCTGAATCAGAATTGCCAAGTGCGAGGCTCCTACTTGAAAACTTCTGTGGAGCACATCCTCAGATCTGCTATTTTAGGAACCACTGAGCTGGCAATAAAACTCCAGCCTCACCAAATCCCCTGCTTATTGTGTGAACATTTCAATGAATCCAAATCCCAAGTGACAAAGAAATAAAGAAAATGAGGCACATCCTCTGTCATTCAGTTCAGGCCTCTATTTTAAAAGCTCCACTCATCAAAGAAAAAAAAAAAACATTAAAAAACAAAACTTTCTTCAACAACACATTTCTAAGTTTTACAGTTGTGAAAAGAAACATCAGAGGTTGTGGTCAGTTTGGACAGACGTCCACAGACCAAGATATCCTAAGGTGAGTGTTCCAGTATTAAATGATCAATGTATGGAAGATATTGTATAAATTCTGGCAGTACCTTAAAATCTTTAAACAAAGTTTGAAACAAGGGTATAATTCAATCAAGAAAATAAGTTCGTCTTACTGAAAATAAATAAATTTGTAAGAACCCCATATGTGATCCATGTAAGAGTTTTAAAATAATACTTAAATGAACCATAAATAGGAAAGCTTTGTGTGTTTATGTAACTCAGTATCAGTAAAACATTTTTTTAAAATATTGTCTGAAGTAAGTCAGAGAGATAAAGCTTTTAGTTTTACATATCCAAAGAAACCTGTTTCCCTTCCCCACCCCCGAAGTCATGCCTTTTCTTGATAGGCATATTTTGGATATAAAGAATCGATGTGCATCACAAAGAACACTGATTAAAAGTCACATCTCAATTCTATCATAAAAATATTTGAGACTTAAGTTTTTTTTAGAAAGTAAATCTTAAGATATCTAGCTTTACAAAAATGAAACTACTTGTGTAGAACAAATAAAGATCTTTAATGAAAATTATCATACTTTCTGCCTTACAAAAATCAGTGCTGAAAATAATTAACTGTTTAAATTCTCAGTCTGTTGTCAACTGCTTGTAGAGTTAGATAGAAATAAAAATTAAAATAAAGAATAAACAATAATTCTGCTTATAATTTTACCAGTAACAACAAAGTAGAAATGAGAACTACAGAAAATGTTAGAAGTAAGGTTATGGAATTTTTTTTCTGACTTTATATTACATGGTATGTGGTTTTGATGAAAAATATTAAAATTAAATTAAAACATTAAAAACATTAAATCAAGATAGGTTACTCAAGAAAGATATTCAAGATAGATTAAATTTTATGGATTAAAAGGCAAGATGTTTCCCAGTGTGGCAGCTAAGTACATCATAAAACTTTTAATTTAGTTATTTTTTTATTACAATCTTAAAGCAGATCTTAGTCAGGCAAAACTGAAGAAAAGGAACGCTCAGATGTAGAGTTTATTCTACAAAAAGAGTGTGAGAGGCAGACAGAGTCTGCACTACTGTGGAAGAGGTGGACACAGGATGAATATGCCTCTGAGCTTAAAAACAAGGTGGGACTGTTTTAGTCTCAAGATTCGGAGTTCTCACCAAAACCAATGCTAGGGAGTTGACTTACTCACACACACACACACACACACACACACACACACACACACACACAGAGAGACAGAGAGAGAGAGAGAGAGAGAGAGAGAGAGAGAGAGAGAGAGAGAGAAAGAAAGAGAGGGAGAGAGAGAGAGAGAAAGAGAGAGAGAGAAAGAGAGAGATAATTTTAAAGCACCAAGCTAACAGCCTTCCTTGTACTGTTGTCTATAGCTGACATGAAAATAGTATATAAGAAGGTGAGATCCTTTATTAATAACCTATTAGCCCTCATATATCAATGATCACTTTTCATCTGCCAAAAACCAAACTCTAGAGAGTTAACTGAAACTTGGTCACTCCTTTCTCTGAGTTAAAAATCACATCAAACCTGGGTCTTTCTCTGAGTATGTGCTGCACCTAGGAATATATTATTTACATTAACTCTTCCTCCCAGAAATCGTTGTCATTTTGATGGCCAGTGTCCTCCCTTGGAGTCAGTTATCAATAAATCATTACTTGATGTCTTCAATAAAAAAAATGACATAAATAACACACACACACACACACTATTAAAAAACAGTTTATTCATACCATCTATGCCCTAGGCTATCAAGTTAGACCCCAAATTGAAAAATAGAATGTATTTTCTTTGCAAAAATAGTTTGTTACCTACTAAAATAAAATATGCATTTAAAATAGAAATAAGGATAGAGTGCTTGCTGAGGAAGTTCAGGGCTCAGGGCTTGGTTCCACACTAAAATAAAAACAGAAAAACAGTAGGAAGAGCCATTAGGCTGTTAGCTCCATGTGCATAGCTTCTGAGGCGATGGCCTTATTGTTTGCCAGGAAGGAGATGTGTTTCGCCTGTCTACAGCTAACCCATCTAGAGAAATACACAAAATATAAGTCCAGATTTTTTTTGACCATAATCTTATAATTGTATTGCTATTGTAACTTGAAAGTCATAGGATTCCTTGGTGGAAATTAAAAGTTGTATATGTTTTTAGAGAAAGCAAAACAATATTCCATGACAATACAGGGGAATTTGTCACACCTCTACTCACCTCTGATTACTTCTTACCTATCAAAAGTCTAAACTTCATCACAGAACTGTTTTATCCTGCAGATTCTTACCATTGAAGGTATATTTACCAAGTTTTCAAAGCTGATATATTGGAAGCTATTAACCATTAGCTCCCAGAATAAAGAAAATGGAATGTTTATGTATCGTTTCCATACTATATATTTACTGCGATTCACAGACATTTTTATTTTCTAGCTGTTACCACAATTTCTAGTCTCAGAATGACTGCAAGAAACATAACCACAAAGAGTGGATTCCTCCTCACGGGGTTCTCAGACAACCATGAGCTGCAGATCTTGCATGCTTTGCTCTTCTTGGCAATGTATCTATTGGACCTTGCAAGTAACCTTGTCATTGTCACCGTCACAACACTGGACCCACAGCTCCAGTCTCCAATGTATTACTTTCTGAAGCATCTTTCCCTTCTGGACCTCTCGTCCCTTTCTGTCACAGTTCCCCAGTCTATTGACAGCTCACTGGCAGGCAGTGGCTATATTTCATATGACCAGTGCATGCTGCAGATTTTTTTTTTCACAGCTTTGTGCTGGAGTGAGATGGCCATTCTCACAGTGATGTCATATGACCGCTATGTGGCCATCTGCTTCCCACTGCACTATGAGGTCATTATGAGTCCCGGAAAGTGCATGTGGGCTGTGGCAGCTGTGTGGCTAAGTGGAGGCATCTCAGGAACTTTGTACATAACAACTACACTCTCTATCAGATTCTGCAGGGCCAAAATAATTCACCAGTTCTTCTGTGATATCCCCCAGTTGCTCAAGCTCTCCTGCTCTAATGATTACTTTGGAGTTATGGAAGTGTCTACTTTTATGTCTGTAATGGCCTTTGCCTGCTTCATGGGGATTTCCCTCTCCTATGGCCAGATATTCTCCACAGTTCTCAGGATGCCCTCTGCTGAGGGTCGATCTAAGGTCTTCTCCACCTGCCTGCCTCATCTCTTTGTTGTTTCATTTTTCATCTCCACAGGCATTTGTGCATATTTAAAGCCAACCTCAGACTCCCCAACTGCTTTAGACCTCATGCTCTCTATCTTTTACACAGTCCTACCCCCAACACTCAATCCTGTTATCTATAGTCTGAGGAATGAGTCCTTGAAGGGAGCTGTAAGGAAGTTATTGTTAAGTGAACAATTCAGTGGGAAAAAATTACTTTTGTTTTTTGTTAGTGGCTGCTAATACTAGACATAAAGAATGGTTTTTAGTATTTTGAATGTTAGTTGTGTAATGTTAAGAATAACAAGATATTTTCTAGATGATGTATATTATAAACCCATTGCATAGTAAAACTTGAATATGTCATTAAATTTACTTATAGTTCTGTCAAGTTAGTAAAAAATGTATGATTATAATCTAGTAATATAGACACAATTCTTCCTAATTCTCTCAGTCCATTGGCATACTGGTTGATGAAGTTACTGACAATTCAAAGCTTATGTTTAAGCTTTGAAAACATGTTTATGGGCATGTTAAAATATGAAGCATGAAGAATAATTATATTTACTAGTTACTCAATTTACTAAATAGGTCATAATTTTAATATTTATTTTAATAGTTAATTTTTCAAAGACTCATTTTACTTTCTATCTTTCCTTATAAAAATTTTAAGGATTGACACCAGCAAGTATGCCATTTTTGTGCATATCTACATAATCTAATTACTATAGTTCTCTTGGGTGCCAAGTATTCAATGCAGTTACTATAAAATGCACTTAAGCTTCAGTTGTTTAACTTGTATCATTTACTATCAAATTTCATGTACTCATAAGTCATTTTTACAATGTACTTCAAGAACTCAAGAGGCAGAGACAGGAAGAGTTCTGTGATTTTTTTTTAGGCTAGCCTGGTCTACATAGCAAGATCTAGGCCAGCCAGAACTACATAGACAAACCAGAGAAAAAAAAGAGGGGCACTTCTTATCTTCATAATTCTCAAGAAATGGGATTATTGTATCAAAGTGTACAGAATGCTGAATTGTCTTGCCAATTTGAAGGTATCAGTTTCCAAAACACTGAATGCATGACCATAAGCAATGTCTGGGACTGTGACTCTTTATTCATTTCACAGGGTTTATTATCTCATACAACAGATATTCACCGAGAACTTCTTGTGTGTTAGTGTGTAGTTAGTGTATGTAGGTGCAGTGCAAGTACCACAGCGCCTACATGGAAGCCAGAGAACATATTTGGATGTTGATCTTTGTCTTTCCCCTGTCTGAGATAAAGTCTCTTTGTCATTGCTCAGGTCAGGCTAGCTGACCCACTTGCTTCTGTTTCCTCCTCCCCATTCCTGCAGGCATGCTGAGGTTACAGACACTTGTATCATATGATCCAAACTCAGGCTGTCGGGATTGCCAGAAAGTTTTGTTTTCCCATTGTGACATCCTCCAAGTCTATGAAGAACTTTTATTACCTTTCATTTCTCTCACAGTAATACTTTAAGTGTATTTATTTATTTATTTATTTATTTATTCATTTATTTTAGTAAATATCATGTTTGTCCTTTAGATTAACTCACAATAGCAATCCAGCATCTTCTTTTTTTCTTTTTTTTCCCAGACTTGTCTTGCTCTGATTTTAGTTGAATTGCTTTCAGTTTATTTACATTTAATTTGACATTGGCTATAACCTTGCTGTATATTGCCTTTACTGTGTTTAGGTTCATGCTGTGTGTCCCTGATCTCTCTAAGACTTTTATCATGAAGGTGTGTTAGATTTTTGTCAAAGGCTTTTTCATATGAGATGATCATATGGGTTTTTTTCCAGTTTGTTTAGATTTTCATATGTTGTACTATCCCTGCATTTCTGGTATGAAGCCTACTTGGTCATGGTGAATGTTTTTGGTGTGTTCTTGAATCCAGTTTGTAAGTTGTTTTTTTTTTTTTTTTTGCATCAATATTGATAAGGAAGATTTGTTTGAAATTCTCTTTCTTGGTTGAATTTTTGTGTGGTTTAAGAATCACAGTGACTGTGACCTCATAAAATTAATTTGACAATGTTCCTTTTGTTTCTATTTTGTGGAATAAGTTGAGAATTATTGATATCAGCATTTCTTTGAAGGTCCAGAAGAATTTCTGCACTAAAACAATCTGGCCCATAGTGGGGTTTTGTTGTTGTTGTTTAATTTGTTGGTTGGTTGGTTGGTTGGTTGGTTGGTTGGTTGGTTGAAGGCTTTTAAAGACTGCTTCCAGATGCTGAGACTTATGCTCAACCTTTGGGAAGAGTGCAGGGAATCTTATGAAAGAGGTGAGAAGTAGGACAGGAGCTCCACAAGGAGAGCAACAGAACAAAAAAATCTGGGCACAGGGTTTTTTTCTGAGACTGATACTCCAACCAAGGACCATGCATGGAGATAACCTAGAACACCTGCACAGATGTAGCCCATGGCAGTTCAGTGTCCAAGTGGGTTCCATAGTAATGGGAACAGGTACTGTCTCTGACATGAACTGATTGGCCTGTCCTTTGATCACCTCCTCCTGAGGGGGGAGCAGCCTTACCAGGCCACAGAAGATGACAATGCAGCCACTCCTGATGAGATCTGATAGACTAAGATCAGAAGGAAGGGGAGGAAAGCCTCCCTTATCAGTGGACTGGGGGAGAGACATAGCTGGAGAAGGGGGAGGGAGGGTGGGATTGGGAGGGGAGGTGGGAGGGAACTAGGGGGATACAAAGTGAATAAATAGTTATTAATAAAATTAAAATAAAAAAAAAGAACAAAACTGCAGGGACATTAAACAATAAAGAGTATTAAACCCCCCAAAATAAAAATAAGATAAAGACTGCTTCCTTAGAGGTTGTAGGTCTATTTACATTTGTTTTCCTGAACTTGATTTAACTTTGTTAAATGCTATCTATTAAGAAAATTGTCAGAAATTTCAAGATGGAGGTGCTGATTGATGGGGACAATTAATAAATAATGAGGAGCACAACAAATTTTATATGAAAGAGGTTTATTAGATGCAGATGAAGAGAGAGAGAGAAAGGAGAGCAGGACATGGTAGGGGAGAAAGAGGGGGCGCCCCAACAGAGAAAAGGGGAGAGGGCCAAGAGGGCAAGAGGAACAAGAGGCAAGAGGCCAAGAGCAATGGAGGGATCATGTGGCAGATAAGGATCAAGGTAACCTCTTCCAGGTGTGGCCAGGTGGCTGAAGACACATAATGACATCATAGATTGCTAGGCAACCCACAAGCAGGTTCCTAAATACTTACACAGATCACACACTGTATCTCATCAGCAGTACAGCAGTGACCACACAGCAACCAACAGACCAAACTCTGGGCCCCAAAACATCAGCGTTTGTGTTTCCCAGGTGAGAGGAAATCCTATGGTGAGGAAAACAAGAGGGTCTGACCTCAAGTCACCTGGCTAATACCCAGAAAAGTTCCCAGGTTCCTGGGCACAGGCACTTGGTCTCAACATATAGCCACATGCCTGCACCCTGCTCTCACCAGCCAGTGAATACTTTCTGAGGACCTGGGCATGCAGTTCCAACCTCAGTGCCTCCTGATGTCTGGGAACCATGGGAACAGCCCCAGACACTGTTCCAAAGCCTAACCTGTCTCCTTAAGGAGACTGACCAAACCTCCGGGCTCACTAGTTTTCCAAGTTGGCTGCGCCAAGCAAGCACAGTGTCTGGGCACAGTGACAGGGCAGCTGCAGCTCATTAACTTGAGAGCAAGAAAGCAAGCGGGGGCGGGGACTGCTGTATCCAGGACTTCCCTTGGTGAGGGGAGAGCCCCTGGGCTCCTGAATTTAGTTACTCCACAGGCTCACACACCTAAGAAGGGCAATGGGCAATTCCCTGAGAACCACCCGCCAGGCTGAGACCATACCCGCCAGGCTGAGAAGGGCTCCTTCAGTAACATCCAGCTTTCCTCCCAGGGCTCTTCAAACACCGCTCACTTCCCCCAGGCGAAAACCAGAAACTACCAGCCAACACCAAAGACAATCAGATAGCTAACAGCCAGCATAAACACACTATCAACAAAAGCCAAAAAGCAATACGGTATCTCCAGAATCGTGTTATCCAAAGGCAACCATCCCTGGACACTCTAACACAATTGAAACACAAGAAAATGACCTTAAATCTATGCTTATGAAGATGATAATGAAGGAAACAAATAAAATTGGTAAATAAATACAGGAAGGTACAGCCAAACAGATTGAGGGCTTTACAGACGCCTGTAGAGAAGAAATGAAAAAAAAAAAAAAAAAAAAAAAATCACTCAAAGAAACACAGGAAAACACAAACAAAAGGGTGAAGGTAATTAATAAAATAGCTCAAAATCTGAAGATGGAAATAGAAACAATAAAGAAAGCACAAACTCAGGCAATCCTGGAGAGAACTTAGAGAAAAAAACAGGAACTACAGAGGTAAGCAGATACAATGGAAAAAAATTGACACATCCATCAAAGACAATGTTAAAGCTAAAAAGTTTCTGACACCAAACATACAAGAAATCAAGAACACAATGAAAAGGTGAAAACTAAGAAAAATAGGAATAGAGGAAAAAGAAGACTCCCAGCTCCAAGGCCCAGAAATTATTTTCAACAAAATCATAGAAAAAATTTTCCCAATTTAAAGAAAGATGCCTATAAGCATACAAGAGGCCTACAGAATACCAAATAGATTAGACAAAAAAGAAAATTCTCCTACCACACAATAAAACATGAAATGTAAAAAAACAAAGAAAAAAATGTTTAAAAACACAAGGAAAAAAGGCCAAGTAACTTAATGGCAAACATATCAGAATCCCACCTAACTTTTCAGCAGAGACCATAAAAGCCAGAAGAACATGGGCAGACGTTTTGCAAACCCTAAGAGACTAGATGCCAGTCCAGACTATTATACTCAGCAAAACTTTCAATTACCATAGATAAAGAAAACAAGATATTCTATGTCAAAAACAAATTTAAACAGTACCTATCCACAAATCCAGACCTACAGAAGATACTAGAAGGAAAATTCCAATCCAACAGGTCCAACTACCAACAGGAAAACACAGGAAATAAATAACTTTACTATAGAAAAACTAAAAGTAGACAAGCACAGAAACACACTACCACAACCAATATCAGAATAAAAGGAACTAACAGTCACTGGTCATTAATCTCTGTCAACATCAACAGACTCAACTCTAATAAAAAGACACAGACTAACAGAATGGATGCATAAACAGGACCTAACATTCTGCTACATACAAGAAACACATCTCAGCCACAAAGATACACATTACCTGAGAGTACCAAGCTGGAAGAAGGTTTTTGAAGCAAATGGACTCAAGAAGCAAGCTGGAGTAGCCATTCTAGTATCTAATAAAATAGACTTTCAGCCAAAACTAATCAAGAGATGAGGAAGAACTCTTCATATTCATCAAAGGAAAATTCCACCAAGATGACATCTCAATTCTGAACATCTACACCCCAAATACAAGAGTACCCACATTTCTAAAAGAAACATTAATAAAGTTTAAACCACACATCAATACCCACACATTAATCATGGGAGACTACAACTCCCCACTCTCACTAAAGGACAGGTCAATAAAACGGAAGCTAAACTGAGAAACAATGTCACTAACAAATGTCATGAATCAAATGGACCTAACAGACAACTACAGAACTTTTCACCCAAACACAAAAGAATGTACCTTCTTCTCAGCACCTCACAGAACCTTCTCCAAAATTGACCATATAGTAGGTCAAAAAGCAAGCCGCAACAGATACAAGACTGGAACAATACCTTGTATCTTTTCATATCACCATGGACTAAGGCTGAACCTCAACAATGGAAATAACAAAAAGCTTACACACACATAGAAACTGAACAGCTCTATTCACTGATAACTGGGTCAAGGAAGAAATAAAAAAATAAAATAAAATTCAATGAAAATGAAAGCACAACATACCTAAAATTATGTGACACAATGAATCCGAAGCTAAGAAGAAAGTTCATAGCACTAAGTGCCTTCATAAAGAGATTGGAGACATCTCATACAAGCAACTTAACAGCATACCTGAAAGCACTGTTGGGAGCAAGGGGAGAAGCAGACACACCCAAGAAGAGTAAACAACTGGAAATAATCAAACTCAGGGCTGAAATCAATAACTTAGAAACAGAATAATTCAAAGAACCAATGAGAGCTGGTTGTTTGAAAGAATCAACAAGATAGGCAAACCCCTAACCAAACTAACTAAAAGGCAGAAAGATACTATCTAAATCAACAAAATCAGAAATTAAAAGGGAGACATAGCAACAGACACTGAGGAAATCCAAAGAATAATTGGGTTTTACTTCAAAAGTCTATATGCCACAAAATGTAAAAATCTAAATGAAACGGACAATTTTCCTGATAGATTCCACTTACCAAAGTTGAATAAAGATCAGGTAAATTAAATAGTTCTGTATTCCCTAAGGAAATAGAAGCAGTTGTCAAAAGTCTCCTAACCAAAAACCTTCAAAGAGCAAATACCAATACTCTTCAAACAAAATGGAAATGGAAGGAACACCACCAACCTCATTCCATGAGGCCACAGTCATCTTGATACCTAAGCCAACAAAGAAAAGGAAATTCAGATCAATTTCTCTTATGAATATTGACACAAAAATACTCAATAAAATACCCTCGAACCAAATCAAAGAACACACCAAAAATAGCATTCACCATGACCAAGTAGACATCATCCCAGGCATGCATGGGTAGTTCAATATATGGAAATCAGCCAATGTAATCCACCATATAAAGAAACTGAAGGAAAAAAACACATGATATCTCCTTACATTCCTAAAAAGCATTTGACAAAATCTAACACCCACTCATGATTAAAGTCTTGGAGAGATCAGGGATAGAAGAGACATAACTAAACATAGTAAAGGCAATATACAGCAAGCCTATAGCCAACATCAAACAAAATGGAGAGAAACCTAAATCAGTTCCACTGAAATCAGGGACAAAACAAGGTTGCCAACTCTCTCTGTATCTCTTCAATATAATAATGGAAGTCCTAGCCAGAGCAATAAGTCAACTAAAGGAAATCAAGGGGATACAAATTGAAAAGAAAGAAATCAAAATATCACTACTCATAGATGATGTGATAGTATACATAAGCGACTCTCAAAACTCTACCAGGGGACTCCCACAGCTGATAAACACCTTCTGCAAAGTGTGTCTGATTTTATGTTGAGGTCTTTGATCCACTTGGACTTTAGTTTTGTACAGGGTGATAAATATGGATCTATTCGCATTTTCTACATGTAGACATTCAGTTAGACCAGCACAATTTGTTGAAGATGCTGTCTTTTTTCTATTGTATGATGTTGGCTTCTTTGTCAAAAATCAAGTATCCGTAGGTCTGTGGGTTTATTTCTAGGTCTTCTATTCAATTCCATTGATCCACTATTTGTATGCCGTACCATGTAGTTTTTATTACTATTGCTCTGTAGTTCAAGCTTGAGATCAGGGATGGAGATTGCCCTAGTCTATCTGTTGTTGTACAAGTTTGTTTTTAGCAATTCTGGATGTTTTTCCATATGAAATTGAGAATTGTTCTTTCAAGGTCTGTAAAGAATTGTGTTGGTATTTTGACGGGAACTGCATTGAATCTAAGATTGCTTTTGGTAGTATGGCCATTTTCACTATGTTAATCCTACCAATCCATGAGCATGGAGGATCTTCCATCTTCTGATATCTTCTTCAGAAATTTCTCTCCTCGGAGACTTGAAGTTTTATTCAAACAGGTCTTTCACTTGCTTGGTTAGAGTCATACCAAGGTACTCTATGTTATTAGTGGCTATTGTGAAGGGCATAGTTTCCCTAATTTCTTCCTTGGCCCTTTTGTCTTTCATATACAGGAAGGCTACTGATTTTTTTTTTTTTTAGTTAATTTTGTATCCAGCCACTTTGCTAAACATATTTATCTCCATGCATGGAGAGAACCTAAAATCCCGGCTCAGAATTAGCCCATAGACTCAGTTTCTAAGTGTTTCTATGAAGGGGAACAGGGGCTGCCTCTGACATGAACTCAGTGTCTGGCTCTTTGATCACCTCCCCCAAAGGGGAGTGGGAGTAGCCTAAGGAAGCCACAGAGGAAGATAATGCAGCCAGTCCTGATGAGACCTGATAAGCTAGGGTCAGATGAAAAGGGAGGAGGACCTCCCCTATCAGTGGACTGGGGGAGGGGCATGGAAGGAGAAGAGGGAGGGAGGATGGGATTGGGAGGGGATGAGGAAGGGGGCTACAGCTAGGATACAAAGTAAATAAATTGTAATTAATTAAAAAATTAATTAAAAATAAAATACTTAACAAGAAGGGATGCAATGGGAAGGAGAAAGGAATAGGAGAGGATAATGGAAGAAAATATGATCAATGTACATGAAATTGTGGAAGAATACAATTTTAAAAATAAAAAAATAGTGGTACATTTACACAATGGAGTACTACTCAGCTATTAAAAACAATGACATCATTAAATCTGCCAGCAAATGAATGGAACTAGGAAAGATCATCCTGGATGATGTAACCCAGATCCAAGAAGATGAACATGGTAGTACTCTCTTATAAGTGGATATTAGTCATAAAGTACCAGATAATCATGCTACAAACCACAGACCAAAAGAAGCTAAGTAACAAGGGGAACTCTTGACTCACTGAAAAGTGGAAATTAATTAGACATATGGGGTGGATGAATGGAGGGTTGGGAAGTGAGTGGGAGTGGGAACAGGAGGGATGAGATGCGAGGGAGAGTGTATTGGGAGAGACAATTGGATGAAAGGGTAATCTCTGGGATGAACTAGAAGCCTAGGTCAACGGAAATTCTCAGGAACCTATAAGAGTGACCCTAGATAAGGCTCCTTGTGATGGGGGATATGGAGCCTGAACCAGCCATCTCCTGTAACTAAGAAAGACTTCCAATAGCGGGATTGGGACACAAACCCAAGCCACAAAATCACAGACCCACAATTTTTCCTGCCTATGAGATTTGTAGGGGTAAAAAGATGGAGCAGAATTTGAGGGAAAAGCCATCCCATAACTTACCTGTCTTAAGATCCATGCCATGAAAGGGAGCCCATCCATGCCAATATTAATGATATTCTGCTCTACTTGCAGGCAGGAGTCTAGCACAAATGTCATCAGAGAAGCTTTACCCAGCAACTGATGAAAACTGATGCAGAGAACCACAGCCAAACATTAAGTGGAGATTGGAGAAATCCTGTAAAAGAGGGGGATGAAGAATTGAAGGAGTCAGAGGGGCCAAGGATACCACAAGAAAACCTACAGAATCAACTAACCTGGGTCCATAGGGGCTCACAGAGACTGAACTACCAACCAGAGAGCATGCATGGGCTTGACCTAGGCCAGCTGCATATATGTAACAGCTGTGCAGCTGGATCTTCATGTGGGACCCCTAATATGGAAGTAGCAGTTGTCTCTGACTATGTTGCCTATCTTTAGATCCTTTTTCTAACCAGGCTGCCTTGTCTAGCTTCAGTAGAAGATGTGCATAGTCTTACTGCAACTTGGTATCCCAAGGCTGGCTGATATCCATAGGAGGCCTCCACTTTTCTGAGGAGAAGGGGATAAGGGATTGAGGGGAGCCACAAGTGAGAGGGAGGGACTTGAAGAAGAGGAGAGAAGTGAAGCTGCGATTGCAGCTGGGGATGTAAAGTAAATAAGTAACTTAAATATAATAATAATAATAATAATAATAATAATAATAATAATAATAATAGACCCTGTCAAGATGTTTTCACAGTCAGGCAGGGCTGCATTCTGTTCTGGTGAAGAAGAGTGCAACCCAACACGTGCACCAGGCCAAGCACTGAAGTTTTAGAGGCCTGACTAATTTTTGAGTAAGGACCTAATGTTCATTCTGAAAGACTCACCAGACAAATGAGAGTAAAACTGCAATATCTCCCTTAACTTTGAAGCAAAGGAAAGTATTGTTTTACTTAGAGTTTTTATTGCTGTGATGAATTAATCAATGCATGAATTTTCAAGTGAATTCCAATATGGGCAAACAGCCTTTAGAACAGAGGTTCTTAGCCTGTGGGTCATGACCTCTTTGGGGTCCAACAGTGCTTTGACAGGAGTTGCCTAAGACCATCAGAAAACACAGATATTTATGCTATGATTCATAACAGCTGTAAAAATTCTTGGAAACAAATAAATTTTTAAATATAAACTATAAGTACATTATAACATGCATTATGTCATTATTTATGTTTCTTGATATTTGTCCAGTCACATGTATGTGTATGTTGTAGCATATCAAATTCATGTATGTAATGATCAGTAAACACTTTTGCTCTGAAACCATGTGAGAAGACTATCTTCAGATTAATATGTGAAAGCATTTTAGCATTTGTATTTAACTGAGACACTATTTCAAATGTTTGGATTATTGTTATTCTAAAGCAGTGGTTTTCAACCTTCCTAATACTGTGACCCTTTAATACAGTTCCTCATGTGTGGTGATCCCCACACATAAAATTATTTTATTGACGCTTCATAACTGTAATCTTGCTACTCTTATGAATTGTAATGTAAATATCTGTGTTTTCTGATGGTCTTAGGCAACCCCTGTAAGAGGGTTGTAGGACCCCAAAGGGGTTACAACCCGGAGGTTAAGAACCACCGTTCTAAAGGTTGTTTGTCCATATTAGAATTTCCTTGCAAATTCATACATTGAGCCATTCAAAGGCCTTGTTTTATGTAACAGAGTTGCTTCTTGTGCACCCTTCCATCTCTTATCCACCTCCACAAATCATTGCGTTTCCCTAGATGCCCAGTGGCCTTCTACTTTTACATCTTTGAAACAGAAAATCTTCTATAAAATACATTAATAATGCTAATATTTAATTACATGTGTTTTTGTGTTTTCACTAAAAGAATTTTAAAAGTCTCAAGAAAAAGAGAAAATGACAGTAAATTAAGAAGATACATTATAGAGTGCCTTTGACTAAGTTTCTTTGACTAAGATAATATGGAGTTAAAATTAAGTGGAAGATTTTATTTAATGAGCACGGAGCACTGTAGACCCAATATTCCCAATATTGTAAATAATGAGCCCAGCAAGCACAGCCACTTATCACAGCTGATCATTTGTTCAATTTTCGAGCTGATTTATTCACATTTTTTTCTAAGTAAATATTTTCTGCCTAGTTGTTCAAACCATATTGTTGTATACTTTCTACTGTCTGACAAGTATGTCTAAAACATCAGTGAATGCAATGTATTACTGCTTTAAATAAATTGCTGACCTGATGGAATGTAATACTATCCACTAGAGCATAGAAAACTACCAGTGACCATATGCTCAATAATGGATAACCGCTGCCATCACCCACAGCGACTATCCACTGACAGAGACCCCTCAGTAAGGGGTGAGGCCTGCAGATCATCCACTTGACCCATGTCAGGCTTCTGGCTGGCTTGGCCAGCTGCAGTGAGTTCACAAGCACAATGGCCAGGTCATGTCTGGAGGACATGTCACAGCTGTCCTTTTTGTCTCTGGCCCTTGCATCCGTTCTGCTCTCTATGCCCTAACGTCCCACTAAGCCTGGAGTGGGGTTAATATATATGTCCTATTTACGGCTCAGTCTCTTCTTCTCAGCACTTTAAACCGTTATGCATCCCTCCATTGTCTGCTGCCCAGTGCAAAAGGAAGCTTCACTGAACAAGTTTTAGAGCAGCCCAGATCTATAGGTATCAACATAAATATTTAGAAGGCAAATTAACATAATGACCATTTAGTAAAAACAGTAGGGTCTGTGTTTTTACCCTAGGGTCTATGACCTTCCCAGACATGGGTATTTAACTAGGATTACAGAACCTGGCATGAAATTCCCTGCTATGCTACAGAACTCAGAACCAGTTACCCCAAGTATTGGTTCACTTTTTTGTTTAAATTTTGATAAAAACAATACAAAGACCAGCTTAGGAGGAAAAGCATTTATTTAGCTTATGGTTATAGTCCATCAATGCCAGAAGCCAAAGCAGGGACCCAGTGCACAGTTGGCACATGGTGCCTGGTATTGCAGCGTGCAGGGTACAACACTGGGAAAATCCCCCAACAGGCTACCCAAGGTTCCTGTAGCCACCTTGGAGTCTGCAGATCTGTTTCCCTCCCCTCAAAATCCTTCCTTAGTCTCTTTGACCCCGCAAAGTTAAGGCAGAAGGACAATGCTCATAGTTCCCCTAGTACACGTAACTCAGAGTGAGTAACTCAGAGTGGGCTTAGCAAGAATCCTACTGTGTAGCTCAGTTTTGATAGGAGGGTTTTGTTGAAAGACCCCCAAGGGGAATCTTCCGTCAGGGAGACCCCCACTCCCAAGGATCAGCGAGACCAGTTGTTCGGCTGCAAACAGCAAGAGGCTTTATTCAATACACGGGTACCCGGGGCGACAAAGTCTCTCGGAGGACTTGCGCGCCCTCTGGGGGGAAAGCTGGGTTTTTATAGGGTTTTAGAGCAAAAGCGCGGGTACAGAAGTGAGAAGCATGGTTACAGGGAGCTGATTGGTACATTTAAATGAGACCACAATTTGAGTCAGAGTTTGGCAGGGACACCAGGATTCCAGGAACTGGGTGGTCGAGACGGTCATGATGACCCCTTAACTTGGGCCGCCACATGTTGTTTTCTTTAGGACTCTTATCTCAACTGAAACAGTCTCACAGATATCCCATGAGGGTGATTAACACAAGCTGTTTTTAGCTCGACTGGGGCAGCCTGACCGCAGATATGACACAGCTGGGTTTCTCAGTAATTTTCCAGTTCCCCACCTAGCCTACAGAGTTTCTCAAAACAGTGGTGTGCCACAAAATGGCGTTAGCTATGTTTAACTTAGGGTGAGGCGGGGGGGTCTTTCATTGTGAATAAACTAGCTCAACTTTGGCAGGGAGGATTTTAAAACATTACTTAAGGTTTGACATTAAACCAATTTACATAGATTATTAAGGAAAATAAAACCTCCCAAGTGAGATGCCGAGAAGAATCAGAAGGAAAGGCTTTCAGTAAAAACAAGCAGTACTGGTGATCTCTGAGGACGCTGAGACAGAACATGTGAATAGAGCAGAGCGGGGTGGGGTGGGAGGCCAGGGCGGGCTGGTATTTCCTGTCCTCTTCTGCCCCCTTCTGACCAAATGGAAGAAGTGCCAGTGTCTGCAGTCAAGGAACCCAGCAAATTCAGCATGGACCCTGCTCTACTTTCTGCCACAAAAGTTTTCAGTCTTTGAAATACCGAGTCACTTCTTCAAACATTCTTCTGCCAGTAAGAGAGACAAATACTGAGATGGATAAGTGTTTGGTGTAACTATGTACTTGTAGCCTTTTCCTTCATGCCTTTTGTAAATATTTATGAATCTTAGTTGTAACTGATGTGAGTTTAACAAAGACCCATGAGTTGGAATCAAATCTCAGTTCTCTTACTTATGGTTCTGAGTAATTGTATTTTCCTATTAAAGCAGAGATATAACTGATTAATTACAAAATGATGAATCTTCCTTTGTGAATTGAGAGCTCTTGCAGAAGTCTGTCTTATAAAACATATGTACAAAGTTATTCCAGTTTTGGGCTGTTACTATATTGACAGCTATTCCATTTAATTTGGCAAACTATGATAAAATATTAAATCAATCAATATAAAAACTTGCTACAAATAATCATTCTGAAATTATCTTATCAACTCAAGGAAAAGGAAGACTAAAAAAAACAAAATTTAGAAATATGTTACAAGCTTATGTTTCAAGCTTGACTGTGAGCTGATTCCTGCTTTCTATCACAAAGCATAAGTTTTTAAGGAAATCAATAAATTTGAGGGTATTCCAGAAATATTTAAATTATTATTCTAATAAAAGAACAAGATACAGAAGTCTTTCAAATGTGTCCATGAAAACAAAAGCTCAAAACGGCTAGTTTATCGATAAGTTTTTCCCTGTTAGACAGAGGATTTGCTGCCCAGGGTGGTATGAACTGATGACACTTTTGCCACAGCCTTTTAAGCCCTGGAGTTCCCTGGCCACAAAAGCAAATTTTCTTGTATTAAAACCCAAGTAACCTGTCAGGAGATAGGATATAAATGATATTTAATTCGTTCTTTGAGAAAGAAATGTGAAAGTGGCATAGGAGACACAGTGCTAGATGGAAAATGTCTCTGAGACTGATGCAGAGTAGGACAGGGAACTGACCTCAGGGTTAGGGATTCTCACAGAAATTATTTCTAGGAAAATGATTTGCTCAGATGCAAAAAAAAAAAAAAAGAAAGAAAGAAAAGAAAAGAAAAGAAAAGAAAAAAAGAATCTGGTGAGTTTTCACATGCCCCGTTCCATGACATGCACAGTGATGAATGCTTGCTTATTTTTCTTCCATGAAAATCAAACCCTAAATTATGAACTCACTCTTCTCTGTTATAGCTGGAGTCTCTTCTCAGACTTTGTACTGAACATGTGAATATTTCCTTCACAATAAATCTTCCTCTAACTAATCACTGTTTCTCTGCTCACTAGAGTCTTTCCTGAGAGTAAGTCTTCAGTGGTTATCTGCTGGCTTCACCTGAAAACAAATGACAAGCAAACTGTTAGAAAATAATGAAAACTCAAATTCTGGTTGCTGAATACTAAAGATGAATCATAATATAAAATTAGATAACAAATTTGAAAGTTAGGGGACTGGAGAAATGGCTCGGTGGTTAAGAGCATTGGTTGTTCTTCCAAAGGCCCTGAGTTCAATTCCCAGCAACCACATGGTGGCTCACAATCATCTATGAAATCTGGTGCCCTCTTCTGGCCTGCAAGCACATATGCAGACAGAACACTCTATGTATGTATGTATGTATGTATGTATGTATGTATGTATGTATGTATGTATGTATGTATAAATAATAAAATGTTAAAAAATCGAAAGTTTGAGATATTTTCGTTACAAGGGTGGTTTTGTTCTTGGTTACAATCAAATGTTCATTTAAAATATTAGTATCTGGGGCTGGAGATATGTTTGTTGGTTAAATCACTGCTTTTTCAGAGGACCCAGTTTAGATTTCTAATACCCACATGACGACTCACAGCTGTCTACAATACTAAGGAGATCTGACACACTTTCTGAACTTTAGGGACACCAGGCACACACACAGAACACAGACATACATACACACAGACATCCACATGTTACACATAAAACAAGTAAATAAAACAACTATGAATAGCTATAGAGATATAGCTTAGTAATAGAGCTTGGCTTGTTCTCCAGCAATGGAAAAATAGTAACCAAAAAAAGAAAAGCAATACTAAAACCCATTTTGTCCCTCAACTCCATTGTTTTTCAGGAAAAGATTTCAGTAGCACCCATCCACAACAAACTGATGCTTCAAGTTCCAAAACCATTTTCACTGAAAGGACATTCCATCTGCTAAAATTAGGCAAAGTTCTACACAAAGCAACCCAGAAAGCTTTTGACAAAATTCTATAATTTCATTTCTATTGGTGATTGTTATGAAGTTATGAGTTATTATTTGGAACAGAAAAAACAATGCTTTGCTTTTCTGTAGAAAAAATAATAATTTTATGGAGCCAACCGTTTTTTTAAATAAAAGCATCTGTGACTTGGCCACATGCAACACTCATCTGTAACTGAAGATTCCCTAACACTAACACAAACTCTAAACTTTCTTAGAAGAAATATTTTCTGTGTTCAGATTTCCACCATTGGTCTAACTAATAAATAATAAATTCTTTGAAATTAACTGTTAAATAAACAATGATGGACCATGTACAAATTTTCTACCATAATTTAGATATCCTTTTGTCCTCTCAGAAATGCAGTTTTGTGGCACAGTAGCCACCTGTAGTGTTCAAACCCACAGCTGCCCCTGAAAGTTATTGCCTGAGATTACTGAATCAGAAACACTCACCCCAGGATTCTGAGCTGTAACCAGCTCTCTGGAAGAGTTATGGCTTTGCTAAGGACTGAAAATCCCTGAGCTGGGACAACCAAAGTCCAAGCTCACAAAGCCTCTCAACAGCTCTGTGGATATTTTAGTGACTCTATCTCCCAAGCGACACAGGGTCAGATTAAATGAAGCAACATTATCTAAGTCCAAACTTTTATTTCAAAAGATAGTACACCTACAAGTCCACCCCCCGCCCACACATACACACACAAGAAGGCAGCTCAACACAATTGTTCTCCAGGGACATAAGATGGTTTCAAAACATGCAGTACGGACAGGAAATATCAGAAGCTGCTGAGCAGTTGGAGAGCTGCACACACAAGACATCCTGGAGTGAGTTTTCCAAACTTGGATGAGGAAAGATAAATAATTTGTGGAAATTCTAACACAACCTTATAATCTTACTTAATTTGGGAAATTAGGCTATACTTTTAACAAGAAAACAAGGGCACTTTATCAAAAATAAGCATGTTCTAAAATTTTATATAAACATAAGGGACCATGTGAGAAAACTAGTGAATAAGAAAAGTTAGCATGCTACATGTATGTGTTTGTGACACTTGGGTAAACTATTAAAACACTTTTTCAATAGCTCAGATGTCAACAAAAAAGACAATCACATGATCAATGTTGTGACCCTGTCCCTGTGTCTTTTTTGATATGTGTAAATCTTTATAACCCAAATGCCAATTCTGTTACTTAAGCTACAACTCTTAAATTTTTCCTATTAAAATGTTTAACTCCAAGGTGATGAATCCACTTGTGTGGATCAAGGGAGGCCTGTTTTAGGAAGGACGCAAACATGCCTCCTCTCTCATTTATATGAATTTTCAATACTACTCAGCTTTCTTACTTCTGGTTTGACTTGTCAGATTAAACTGTTAATGTTAAATAAACTGGTTTGACTTGTAAGATTAAAATATTAATATTAAATAACTTGTTTGGTTGTCATTAAAATAGTAATATAAATGACCAATACACAATTTTATTATGAACATTATAAATATTTATATTTTACCAGCCTCAGAAAAAATACTATAGAAAAGCACAATTTGGAACGAAGAAAACTGTGAGAAACAGAGACCTCACAGAGTGAGATCTCTGATTTTTCCTGATTTCTATTATAGGATATAAGGTGTTGAAGAAATCAAATAGTATGAAGATATTCTAGAAGGATTCAAGTTATGACTGAGGTACACAGAGCAGGAGATAAGAGGCTTTCAGTCACAAGAGTTGTATCAGATGAAACAAAAGTTATCTACTTTATGTAACAGTGTTTTATTTTCCTGTAGATGGAGGATCTTTCTATGGAGCCCACACTGATGGATTCAGTATGTTGCTGACACATACTAGTTATGCTTGGCTCTAAGAGCATTTTTACTATAATCAAATCCAACATCCTGTCAGTTTATTGGATGTAGGTTTGGAATAATTTAGTGTTGAGTTTATACTTTGCAAAAGAGATGTGAGGAAGGTGGAGTGAGCTTTTTGTCACAAGAGAGATGCCACTAAATGCAAAATGTATCGACATCGAAAAGAGTGACTTCAAATTTTAGTCTGCAATTACATTTGTAAACACATGAATTTTAAGTAGACACAAGAAAATATTTGATGATATTTTACAGGACTTAAAACCTCAAAAAAACTGACAGAACATATTTGCTTTTGTTGCCTAAAACTCATCAATGTTAAAAAAAAAAAAGTGCAAGAAGCTGACACTCCATCGAACACCAGCACTCATCTCGCAAGGGGAGAATGATGGGTTATTTTTCAATCCCTCAAATATCCAAGCAAAGGACCATAAACTAAAATATGACTCTCTTCTATCTAAAACGTAAACGACTTTAAGTTCCCAGTCTCTTAGTGAAGCCTGGCCCTGGCATTGGCCATTTTCCTCTACATCTTAAAGCACTGTCTGTCTTGCAATTGTCTGTGCTGGTGGTGAGTGCTCATAGCTATTTGACGGCGGCACCTGAAGGTGAGTCGCATGGACAACAGTTAATAAGACTAGAATTTAAATAGGAGCTGCTTGTCCCCTAAAACACTCCATAAAATGAAGTAGAATGTCTAAAGTGAGAGTGCTATCTGAGTATTTCCCTTGCACGTGCCGTTTGCTCTCGATTTAAATAACTCCTGCATGGTAAATTAAGAGCAATAAAACTATTAATTTTTACAGCTGGTTCTGCAATAATAGACCCCCTTGCTGTAATGATAATTTTATTTGTTATTAGAGAATGTTATTTCCAGTGGACAACTAAGCTATATTTTAGTTCCTGGTATATTTTTTATAAATGCCTATTTCATCTGATAAAATGGTAGCCTCCCTTATCTGTATATAACCAATCCTATGTTCAAAAACCTCTCATCCACAGCCCATCACTGACTCTTGATGATTTAAAGAAAAACAATGGTTTTCAACTGTTGCAATGAAACAGAGAGAATAAAGAAATTATTGAAATAAATATTAATGAACAAATAAATAATGCATCAGTAGCTTTCTACTGCATTTACTATATCATTTTATTTTCCAGCCACTACCACAATTTCTATTCTCAAAATGTTTGTGAGAAATATAACCACAATGAATGGATTCCTCCTAACGGGGTTCTCTGACAACCGTGAGCTACAGATCTTGCATGCTTTGCTCTTCTTGGTGACATATTTATTGGGCTCAGCAGGTAACTTTGTCATTATCACCATCACAACACTGGACCCACAGCTCCAGTCTCCAATGTATTACTTTCTGAAGCATCTTTCCATTCTAGACCTCTCATCCCTTTCTGTCACAGTTCCCCAGTATATTGACAGCTCACTGGCAGGCAGTGGCTACATTTCATATAGCCAGTGCATGCTGCAGGTTTTTTTCTTCACAGCTTTTGCCTGGGGTGAGGTGGCTATTTTAACAGTGATGTCATATGATCGTTATGTGGCTGTTTGCCTTCCACTGCACTATGAGATCACTGTGTGCCCCAGAAAGTGTAGGTGGGCTGTGGCATTTGTATGGCTAAGCAGTGGCATCACAGGAACCCTGTATATAGCAACCATATTCTCTATTAGATTCTGCAGGACCAAAATAATCCACCAATTCTTCTGTGATGTCCCCCAGTTGCTCAAGCTCTCCTGCTCTAATGATTACCTTGTAATGGGAGTGACTGATTTCCTGTCTGTAATGGCCTTTGCCTGCTTTGCTGGGATTGTGTTCTCCTATGTACACATATTCTCCACGGTTCTCAGGATGCCCTCTGCTGAAAACCGGACTAAGGTCCTCTCTACTTGCCTGCCCCACCTTTTTGTTGTCTCATTGTTTCTTTTTACAGGCTCCTATGCATATTTAAACCCTACTTCAGACTCTCTAACTGCTTTAAATTTCTTGTTCTCTGTCTTTTACACAGTACTGCCTCCGACACTCAACCCTGTTATTTACAGTCTGAGAAATGAGATCATAAAGAGTGTTATAAGAAAGTTCCTACTGAGCACAAAATTCACTTGGTTAGAATCATCTTTGCCCTCTTGTCACTGACCGATTATATGCAGGAATGTTTTAAGTCATTGACATTCCTTAAATCTGTAATGTTAATGAAGAGTAATGTTTTTTTGTTTTTTGTTTTTTGTTTTTTTCTGTAGATAAGCTACATTTTTTAACCATGGATTGTCCTTATGGAAGTGCATTGTCTGACTTCTTTGCATTTTACTATTTAAACTATTGTTCCTTCAAATTAAGAAAAATTACAAGCCTTATAACATAGATCCACTATGTCTTACCTCCTAATGCATCCACACACAGACACACTGACAATCTCAGTGTGTTTAATACCTTTGCAGAGACAATAATACAATTATAAAAAAAGACAAAAGTAATACTATTAACTCCAGTTCTGCCCACCAAGTCATGCTTTTCAACTCACCCATTTATTTTCAATTTTTTATTTTATTTTGGTCTATCAATATACATATTGATATAAATTTACATTATATCACTAGGTAAATTTGTATATATATATATATATATATACCTACAGCTATAATTTTCCTGAAATATAGTTTTCAATTCATATTAAACTTTATCTGTGTATTCACTCATTTTTCCTCTGTTAAATATCTTAAATATTTAATTATTATTGTAAGTAATAACAAAATTAAAGGTTTTTTTTGTAATCCTAATGAATAAGCTTATTGAATCAAAGTGTACAAAATATATTCATCTCTTAAATGATGCGACCATATAAAAATAATTCATTTATGTGTCAATTAGCAATGCGGGGCAAAGGCACTGCTCTTCTAAAAGTGCCATGATTTTACTAGTTCATGAAGAACTATGGATAGGGAACCTTAGAGCTAGGTACAGTCCTGTCAGATGCCTAGGATATTAGATAAACAGCACTGGAATCTGTGAGGATTGTATAACATCAATAATCCACCTTTGCTATATTTCTTCAAATGTGTGATAGTTCTGTAGAGCAAACACATCGATAATATTTCTTAGTTTTCATATTATTTTAATTTTATATATATCTTCTCTTATTTTTGTAAGAAGCTACATTAGAATGATATTCTCTTGTTTACAGAGGTAAAAGAATTTTTCAGTCTCTCAATTATTGAGGCTAATTTTCTATTCAAATTTTGTACATAGAATATTGAGTTTCAGATTTTGACACTGGTAGTAATAAAACTTAATCTAGATTTTCAAGAAACAACCACAAGAGATGATCACCAGACCTGTTACCTCCTCAGACACTGGACTGTTCAATCCATCTACAGAGCATGTAAATTACATTTGATTCTTTGTGAGTTACACACTTTCTGAAGTACTTCTTGTGCTAGCTTGCTATTTTATTGGTTGAATGAATTATAACATAAGCAAACCAAGGCTATTTTCTAGCCTTATATTTTAAATTTATTTATAGGAGCATCCATTTATAACTTTTGGCTAACAAAATATTGGATTACCATTACCAAATAACTTGGGCAAAGAGCTACTCTTTGGCTTATAAGTATTTTATTGTCTCTGTACTAGATATGTTGAATGTCTTCATTTTAGATAATAAAAGTTATTTTCTTTGAGATCATTGATCTTTCAAATGTATAAAATAATTTTGAGAGTGTTGTGCTCTGTGACATTAAATTGTTTGCTTTTAATCATAAGTACAAAAAGCCTTGTTGTAGACCTCAAACAAAAAATTGGTAATTTTTTAAAATAATACATTTCTCAATAGTTGTTACATAATTGCATTTGTGTGGTTCATTTAAATATAAGTTACTTTCTATTCACACTAACCTTGTGATAAACAACCAATGACCTTTGAATCCCATAAATGTGAGAATTCTACCCCTTCCTTCCAAGTGACAGTACACTCTCTCTTCTGACTACCCTATATCTAGAGCGTAGGTATAAGACTTAGGGCACAATCCTAGGTGCTCCAGCTGAAGACGCCAGTTTAGAGGAGCACACTGTGGGAAAGAGGACTCTTACGCAGCAGTCATTTCCACCAAAGCTAACGGCTTCAGTACTCAGCTCTGGAGAGCAGTCTCCTGGAGCCCAGAACCCGGTCCCTGAATCAGTGGTATCACAATTGTTACCTGATCCCCGTTATGTCAGCAGTCTGGTCTGTGCTAGGACATTCATGACTTTGGGCTCATCTTCTCCAAGGTTGGTTACCTGCCTTCCAAGGAGATCCTAAGAGCTACCCAGTGTTCTTTAAAAATTTTGTTTAACTTTCTGAGAAAGTGCCAGATTGATTTCCAAAGTGGTTGGACAAGTTTGCACTCCCACCAGCAATGGAGGAGGTTCCCCTTTCTCCACACCCTCAGCAGCATGTGTTGTCACTTGAGTTTTTGATCTTAGCCATTCTGATTGGTGTAAGGTGAAATCTCAGGGTCGTTTTGATTTGCATTTCCCTGATTACTAAGGACTTTGAGTATTTCTTTAAGTGTTTCTCTGCCATTCAATATTCCTCTATTGAGAATTCACTGTTTAGCTCTGTACTCCATTTTTTAAAATTGGATTACTTGATTTGTTGCTGTTTAACTTCTTGAATTCTTTCTATATTCTGGATATTAGCCTTCTGTCAGATATAGGGTTGGTGAAGATCCTTTTTCAGTCTATAGACTGTCATTTTGTTCTGCTGACAGTGTCCTTTACTTTATAGAAGCTTTTCAGTTTCATGAGGTCCCATTTATTGAGAGATTCTACCCAGCAGGATATCAAATTAGATGCTGAGACTCATAGCTAAACTCTAGGCACAATGCAGGGAATCTTATGAAAGAAGGGGGAGATAGAAAGACCTGAAGGTCCTGGAAGGGTCAGGAGCTCCACAAGGAAAACAACAGAGCCAAAATACCTGGGCCAAAGGGGGCTTGCAGAGACTGATACTCAAACTAAGGACCATGTATGAAAAGGATCTAGACCCCCTGTTCAAAGGAAGCCCATTGGTTGCTCAGTTTCCAAGTGGGTTCCCTGGTAAGGGGTACAGGGGTGGTCTCTAACATAAACTCAGCGGCAGGCTCTTTGATCACCTCTGCCTAGAGGGTGCAGCCTTGCCAGGCCACAGAGGAGGAGGGAGGAGGAGGAAGCAGCCAGCCTTGATGAGACTTGATAAACTAGGGTCAGATAGAAGGGCAGGAGGTCCTCCCCTATCAAGGGACTAGAGAAATAGTATGGCGGGGGGCAGAAAGAGGGTGGGTGGAACTGGGAGGAGACAAGGGAGGGGGCTGCAGAAGGGACACAAAGTGAATAAATTGTAATAAATAAATATATAAATAAAATTAAATTTAAAAAATAGGGACAAAAAAAGAAAAAAAGAAAGACCTGGAGGGGACAGGAGCTTCACAAGGAAAGCAACAGAGTCAAAAAATATGGGCCCAGGGGTCTTTCCTGAGACTGATACTCCAACCAAGGACCATTCATAAAGATAACCTAGAACCCTGCACAGATGTAGCCTATGGCAGCTCAGTATCCAAGTGGGTTCCCTAGTAAGGGGAACAGGGGCTGTCTCTGACATGAACTCAGTGACTGGTTCTTTGATCACCTCCCCTTGATGGAGGAAGATGATGCAGCCAGCCTTGATGAGACCTGATAAGCTAAGGGAGACCTGATAGAAGGGGAGGAGGTCCTCCCCTATCAGAGGACTAGGGAAAGGGTATAGGGGGAGAAGAGGGAGGGTGGGGTGGGACTGGGAGGAGATGAGGGAGGGGGACACAGCAGGGATACAAAGTGAATAAATTGTAATAAATAAATACATAAATAAAATTAAATTTAAAAAATAAAAACAGAAAAAGAAGAGATATCTCCAAATTTGATACAAATACAAAAGAGAGATGACTAATGTGTAATTAGCTTTATAACCTAATAATTCCAGGGTTTGGTAATGTTTTTAATGGCCAAAGGGAGCTGGAAAAGCTTGAGTTTCAATGGGATGTCTTAAATTCATTTTCCACATGTTGTAATACAACTCACTCAGAATCATTCTTATACTAAGAAGGAAAATGTTTCTTCAATTTGACTGTGAAGGCACATTTTATTTCCCTTACTTGCTTGTCCTATCAGACTTCTCCATTAAAATAAATCTGCTACATCACTGCAGTGACACAAACTATATTGCTATTGTGTTACTATTGTGAACATCTACTTGTGAAATGAAAGCAAAAGTTTTTGTCTGTGCTGTATCACTCTCAGAAAACAGATGCTAGACTGAATATCAACAAATGAGTTGGAAGGCACCCAGCCTCTCATCTGCTTTCACTTTCCTCAGTTCTATTTTTTAGTTATTTTTGGAGATTTATAATTACATCCTCTCCCCATTTCCTTACCTTTCTCCAAACCAACCCATATACCCCACCTTGAACCCAAAATTATTAAACAGATGTTACCGTAATAAGGGTTGTTCTGTTTTGTTTGTTTGTTTGTTTGGATTTTTTGTGTGATTTTTGAGACTGGGTTTCTCTGTGTAGCATTGGCTGTCCTGAACTCACTTTGTAGACCAGGCTGGCCTCAAACTCAGAGATCCATCTGCCTCTGCCTCCCTGAGTGTTGGAATTAAAGGTCCTCCATGCCTAGCTCATAAGGTTTTTTGTTATGTTTTGTTTTGTTTTTGTTGTTGTTTTATGTGTATTGCTTTGGGATTACATGATTCTTTTTTTTTTTTTTTTCCTTTTTAGAGAAGCTTTACCAAAGAGTGAGGATTTGCCTGCAGAGAACATGAACATGCACAAACACTGCCTTGGAAAAACACTTGATCATGACACTCTCATGACAGTTTGAGTTTAAGGGAATTAATATGTACAGTACTTTTTCTGAAACATTTAATATTGATTTGATCCTAATTTTTGTGTGATCATATAAATGTCACAAGTCTTAAGGTGTGACAGCCTCCATATCTACCCATAACTATATATTCTATTTTTCCTTCCTGGGGAGATCCATTCCTCCTCCACAAGTCTCTTACTCTAGACTTTACTTCTGTGTCATGTAGATTGTAGCTTGTAGCTTGCTTATCACTGATTTAACAGGTAGCATCCACATATAAGTGAATACATACTATACCATATTTGTCTTTTTGGGTCTTGGTTACATTACTCAGGACAATTTTTTTTTCCAGCTCCATCCATTCACCTATGAATTCTACGGTTTCCTTTTTTAATGACTGAGAAATATTATATTAGAGATGAAATCTTGCACAATCTTACTTCATCCTGACCAGAGTGTTAATCATTAAACCTAATATCAGTAATACATAAAGTACTTTTACTTCAGTCATCTTACAATCTTATTATCATACCCATTGTAGCATTGCTGCTATGCTTGTTTCAAGAGCACATTATTTTATTTAACAATGTCTACAAATAACAAGAGTCTGGTACTGACAGCTTAATTCAGTGTGTTGAGATTATTCTGTTTCATTATTGGTTGGTAACCTCTTTCTGTACCTAACTTATAAATTAAACATCATAAGTTAGTGGATATATTGAAAAGCATAATAGGGTCCAGACCTGACCCTCATACTAATGAGGATTTTCGATAAAGGGAACATCTGTCCACTGTTAACAGAAGTACAAACTTGTACAGCTACTATGAAAATCAGTGTGGTGGTACTTCAGGAAGTTGAAACTAAATATACTTCAAGATCCAGCTATATAACTGTTGGACACATGCCCAAAGAACTGTAAATCTTACTATAAAGACACTTGCTCATCCATGTTTATTGCAGCTCTCTTCATATTAGCCAAAAATTGCAGACTGCCTTAATGGCTGTCAATGAATGAATGGAGAAAAATGTGGTACAGTTACGTAATAGAATATTTCTGTCATTAAAAAATGAAATCATATGGGAAGAGGGACTGCCTCCAACACAATCTGATAGGCCTGCTCTTTGATCACTTCCCTCTGAGGGGAGAGCAGTCTTACCAGGCCACAGAAGATGACAATGCAGCCACTCCTGATGTGATCTGATAGACTAAGATCAGAAGGAAGGAGAGGAGGACCTCCCCTATCAGTGGACTTGGGGAGGGGCATGCATGAAGAAGGGGTAGGGAGGGTGGAACTGGGAGGAACGGAGGGAGGGGCTTATGGGGGGATACAAAGTGAATAAAGTGTAAAAAATAATAATTAAAAAAAGAAAAAAAAATGAAATCATGAAATTCACAGGCAAGTGGATGGAGCCAGAAAAAAAAAATTATCCTGATAATGTAACCCAGACCCCAAAAGACAAATATGGTATGGTATGTATTCTCTTATATATGAATGCTACCTGTTAAATCATTGATAAGAAAGTTAAAATCCATATAAGTCACAGAAGTCAGGTCTAGAGTGAAGGACTGAGTGGGGTAGGGGAATGGATCTCCCAGGGAAGGAAAATAGAATAGAAAGTTGGGTGGACATCAGAATGACTAAGATCAAAAACTCAAGTAACAACACATGCTGGAGGGGATTTGGAGAAAGAGGAACTCTACTCCATTGCTGGTGGGAATGTAAACTTGTACAACCAGTTTGGAAATCAGTCTGGTACTTTCTCAGACAATTAGGGATAGTGTTACCTCAAGATCCAGCTATACCACTCCTAGGCATATATTCAAAAGATGCTCAAGTTTACAATAAGGACATTTGTTCAACCATGTTCATAGCAGCTTTATTTGTAATAGCCAGAAGCTGGAAACAACCCAGATGTCCCTCAGTTGAGGAATGGATACAGAAATTGTGGTACATTTACACAATGGAATACTAATTGAAAACAAGGAAATCATGAAATTTGCAGGAAAATGGTGGGATTAAAAAAGATCATCCTGAGTGAGGTATCCCAGAAGCAGAAAGACACACATGGTATGTACTCACTTATAAATGTTTATTAGACATATAATATAGGATAATCATACTAAAATCTGTATACCTAAGGAAGCTAATCAAGAAGGAGGACCCTGGGTAAGATGTTCAATCTTCATTTGGAAAGGCAAATGAGATGGACATCGGAAGAGGGAGAAAACAGGGAACAGGACAGGAGCCTATCACAGAGGGCCTCTGAAAGACTCCGCCCAGCAGGGTATCAAAACATATGCTGAGATGCATAGCCAAACTTTGGGCAGAGTTAAAGGAATCTTATGAAAGAAGGAGGAGATAGAAATTGCTGGGGGGAACAGGAGCTCTACAAGGAGAGCAACAGAACCAAAAAAATCTGGGCACAGGGGTCTTTTGTGAGACTGATACTCCAACCAAGGACCATGCTTGGAGATAACTTAGAACCCCTGCACAGAAGTAGCCCAAAGCAGCTCAGTATCCAAGATAGTTTACCAATAATAGTACCAGAGACCATCTCTGACATGAACTCATGGGCTGGCTCTTTAATCACCTCCACCCGAGGGGGGAGCAGCCTTACCAGTCCACAGAGAAAGACAAAGAAGCCAGTCCTGATGAAACCTGATAGACTATGGTCAGACAGAAGGGGAGGTGGACCTTCCCTCTCATTGGACTGGGGGAGGGGCATTGAAGAGGGAGGGAAGATGTGATTGGGAGGGGATGGGGGAAGGGACTACAGCTGGGATACAAACTGAATAAACTGTAATTAATAAAAAAAAAGAATTGAAGAAAAAAGAAAGTTGGGTGGATATGGAGAGCATTGGTACAGAAGTTTCAAACAGGGAGAGTAAGGGAAGAGGAATACTAGAGGAGGAAGTGCAAGGAGGACAGCTAACTATGGATCAATTGAGGAGTATTATGTGAACCTAAGACAGTAGAAGCTTCCTAAAATATATATACATATGAAGGCAATCAATAAATTTGGCAAATAGCAGGGGAGACAGAGTCCATCTCTCATTCCCTAAGGGACTTTCCAGTACCAGAAATGGGTTACATTAATGGAGTTTCAATGCTTGTGGTACAGTGGAAGAGTTTCCAGAGGAGAAAGGCAAATGCCAATCCAGATACAACTTCTTCTATCTACAATAGTGACCTACATGCAAAATACACTGATACAATAGTCACACAAAAGTAATGGGAATAACCAACTACCATTTGATTGGAATTTAGGCCCATTCCATGAGATGGAACCCATCCCTGGCAAAAAACCTGAGACTAGATAGGCCAGAAATCTAGAGAAAAACCCAATACTGCCAAAAAAAAAATGTAGCAATAAAATTACTCCTAATGACATTCTGCTATGTTCAGAGATCAGTTTGTTGCTCAGCCATCATCAGAGAAGCATCCAGCTGCAGTACACAGGAAAACACACAGAGATCCACAACCAGACAATGTGCAGAGAATGAAAGACTTTGGAACACTAAGTCCTAAATTGGATATATCTATTAAGTATCTCCCCTCAGAACTCAGGGAATCTTTGTAAAGAGAAGGAAAAAGAATTTAAGAGCCAGAGAGGATTAAAGAGTGTAAGAGCCAAAGGAGATGGAGAACACTAAGGAAGTTAGGTCTTCTAAATCCAGAAGTACTGATGCACATATGAACTGTCAAAGCCTGCAGCGGCACGCACAGGGCCCGCACCGGATGGGATCCCAGCATTGAGAAAAGAAGAGGACACAGTCCCTAGCCCTAACCCACAAATGGTGCTGGGCTAACTGGATATCTACATGTAGAAAATGAAAATAGATCCATATTTATCACCCTGCACAAACTAAAGTCCAAGTGGATTAAAGACCTCAACATAAAACCAGACACATGAAACCTATTAGAAGAAAAAGTGGGGAAGAGCCTGGAACTCATTGGCACAGGAGACAACTTCCTGAACAGAACACCAACAGCACAGGCTTTAAGATCAACAATCAATAATTCAGATCTCATGCAACTGAAAAGCTGTAAAGCAAAGGACATTGTCATCAGAACAAAATGACAGCCTACATATTGGGAAAGGATCTTCACCAATCCTATATCTGACAGAGGGCTAATATCCAGTATATATAAAGAGCTCAAGAAGTTAAACCCCAACAAACCAAGTACTCCAATTGAAAAATGAGGTACAGAGCTAAACAGAGAATTCTCAATAGAGGAACATCGAATGGCAGAGAAACACTTAAAATGTTCAACGTCCTTAGGGAGATGCAAATCAAAGAGACCCTGAGATTTCACCTCACACCCATCAGAATGGCCAAGATCAAAAACTCAAGTGACAACACATGCTGGAGAGGATGTGGAGAAAGGGAAACCCTCCTCCGTTGCTGGTGGGAATGTTAACTTGTACAACCACTTTGGAAAGCAATCTGGAGCCTTCTCAGAAAATTAGAAGTAGTGCTACCTCAAGATCCAGCTATACCACTCCCAGGCATATATCCAAAAGATGCTCAACTACACAACAAGGACATTTATTTGCTCAACCATGTTCATAGCAGCTCTATTCGTAATAGCCAGAATCTGGAAACAACCAATATGTCCCTCAACTGAAGAATGGATACAGAAAGTGTGGTACATTTACACAGTGAAATACTACTCAGCAATTGTATAACAAGGAAATCATGAAATTTGCAGGCAAATGGTGGAAACTAGAAAAGATCATCCTGAGTGAGGTAACCCAGAAACAGAAAAACACATGGTATATACTCACTAATAAGTGTTTACTGGACATATAATATAGGGTGTTTATACTAAAATTTACTATCTTTATACTAAAATCTATAGCCCTAAAGAAGCTAAACAAGAAGGAGAACCCTAGGGAAGATGCTCAATCCTCATTCAGAAGGGCAAACAGGATAGACATTGGAAACAGGAGAAGACAGGGAACAGGACAGGAGCCTTCCACAGGGGGCCTCTGCAAGACTCTACTGATCGAGGTATCGAAGCAGATGCTGAGACTCATAGCCAAACTTTGGGCAGAGTGCAGGGAATTTTATAAAGAAGGATAAGGAAGAAAGATCTGGAGGGGACAGGGAAAGGGCATAGGGAAGAAGATAGAGGGAGGGTGTGATTTGGAGGAGAGAAGGAAGGGGGCCACAGCCGGGATACAAAGTGAATTAATTTTAATAAATAATAAAAAAATAAAAATAGAAAAGATATTCAGAATGAGTATGTACTCATAAAAAATGTATGAAAATGGAGCTTAATCTATCTATAAATCTCTACGAGTAACTGTAAGACATAAATGCCATAAATGTCATAATAAAAATGGGTGTAAGGTGAAATCTCAGGGTCGTTTTGATTTGCATTTCCCTGATGGCTAATGACATTGAGCATTTCTTTAAGTGTTTCTCTGCCATTCGATATTCCTCTATCGAGAATTTTCTGTTTAGCTCTGTTCCCCATTTTTTAATTTAATTTTATTTTTTATCATTAGTTACATTTTATTAACTCTGTATCCCAGCTGTATCCTGCTCCCTTATTCCCTCTCAATTCCACCCTCCCTCCCTCATCTCCTCCTGCCCCTTTCCAAGTTTCATCTGACCCTGTTTTATCAGGTATCTTCAGGACTGGCTGCAAAGTCCTCCTCTGTTGCCTAGCAGGACTGCTCCTCCCTTGTGGGTGGAGAAGTCAAAGAGCCTGCCATTGAGTTCCTGTCAGAAATAGTCCCTGTTCCCCTTACTATGGGAAACCAATTGGTTACTGAGCTACCACGGGCTTCATCCGAGCCAAGGTTCTAGGTTATAGCCATACATGGTCCTTGGTGGAGTGTCAGTCTCAGAAAAGACCCCTGTGCCCAGATATATTTGGTCCTTGTAGAGCTCCTATCTTTTCCACATCATACTAACTCCCCTTCTGTCGAAGGTTTGGTCATGAGTCTTAGTATCTGTTTTGAAACACTGCTAGGTAGAGTCTTTCAGGTGCCTTCTGCGGTAGACTCCTGTCATACATCCAATGCACATCCCATTTGTCTTTCTAAGTGAGGATTGATCATCTTACCCCGTGTCCACTTTCTTGATTATCTTCTTTAGGTGTATAGATTTCATTATGTTTATCATGTCTTGTAGGTCTATATAAGCGAGTATATACCATGTTTTTCTTTCTCCTTCTGGGATACTTCACTCAGAATGATCTTTTCTAGATCCCACCATTTGCCTGCAAATTTCATGATTTCCTCTTTTTTGATTGCTGAGTAGTATTCCATTGTGTAAAAGTACCACAGTTTCTGTATCCATTCCTCTGTTGATGGACATCTGGGTTGTTTCCAGGTTCTGGCTATTACAAATAAAGCTGCTACAAACATGGTTGAGCAAATGTTCTTGTTGTGTACTTGAGCAAATTTTGGGTATATACCTAGCAGTAGTATAGCTGGGTCTTGAGGAAGCGCTATTCCTAATTGTCTGAGAAAGCTCCAGATTGACTTTCAAAGTGGTTGTACCAGTTTACATTCCCACCAACAATGGAGGAAGGTTCCCCTTTCTCCACAACCTCTCCAGCATGTGTTGTCACTTAAGTTTTTCATCTTGGCCATTCTGATGGGTGTAAGGGGAAATCTCAGGGTTGTTTTGTTTGCATTTCCCTAAGGGCTAATGAGGTTGAGCATTTCTTTAAGTGTTTCTCTGCCATTCGATATTCCTCTATCGAGAATTCTTTGTTTAGCTCTGCTCCCCATTTTTTAATTGGATTACTTGGTTTGTTGCTTTTCAGCTCCTTTAGTTCTTTATATATACTGGATATTAGCCCTCTATCAGATAAAGGGTTGGTGAAGATTCTTTCTCAATCTGTAGGCATTTGTTTTGTTTTGATGACGGTGTCTTTTGCTTTACAGAAGCTTTTCAGTTTCATAAGGTCCCATTTATTGATTGTTGCTCTTAGAGCCTGTGCTGTTGGTGTTCTGTTCGGGAAGTTGTCTCCTGTGCCAATGAGTTCAAGGCTCTTCCCCACTTTTTCTTCTAACCCATTTAATGTGTCTGGTTTTATGTTGAGGTCTTGGATCCACTTGGACATTAGTTTTGTGCAGGTCTCACAGCTTTTTGTCACCATTGCCTTAGCATACACTGCAGGCAGGACACCCGTGCAGATCAAAGACTTTTGTGGCTGGCTTGGTGTTTACATTTCTCCTTTGACAGCATGCAGAGTACATTACTGTACTGGAGACATGTAGGGTGAGGGTCCTACGCAGATGTGTATTTCTGGTTTCTTTATAAAAAATCATGTGTCCGTGGGTATGGGGACTTATTTCTGGGTCTCAATTTTGTTTTGTTAATCAACATGTCTGTCTTGTGGAAATGCCATGCTGTTTTTATTACAATAGTTATAAAGTAAAATTTGAATTCAGAGATAGTAATACCTGCAACATTTCTTCTTTTATTCGGGATTGGTTTAGCTATATTGTATTTCTGTTTGCATATGAAGCTGAAAATTGTCTTTCAGTTTCTTGAAGAATTATATTGGCCTTTTGATGGGGATTGGAATGAATCTGTAGGTGGCTTGGTAAAATGGACATTTATACTGTGCATGAACAAGGGAGCTCTTTCCATATTGAATATTTTTCAATTTCTTTTTTCAGAGTCTTAAAGTTTTTATTATAAAAGTCCTTCTCTTGCTTGGTTATTGTTATCCCAAGATATTTCACATTTTTTGAGGCTGTTGTGAAAGGTGTTACTTCTCTGATTTACGGAGTCCACTTTTCTTTTGTAAATAGGCTGCTAATTTTTATGTGTTAGTTTTGTATCCTGCTACTTTGCTGAAAGCAATGATCAGTTGTAGTTTCATCGTGAAACTTTTAGGCTTACTTATGTATACAATTATATCATCTCAAAATAAAGAAACTTTGACTTCTTTCCTTCCTATTCGCATTCCCTTGATCTCCTTAAGTTGTCTTATTATTCTTGCTAAGACTACAAATGCTGTGTTGAATAAATCTGGAAAGAGTGGACAACCTTGTCTTATTCCCAATTTTTGTGGAACTGTTTTGAGTTTCTTTCCATTGAAGTTGATTTTCAGGGGCTGGAGCGATAGTTCAGTGGTTAAGAGCACAGGCTGTTCTTCCAGAGGATCTGGGTTCAATTCCAGCACCCTCATGGAAGCTCACAACTGCCTGTAACTCCTGTTCCAAGGGATCCAGAACCCTTATGCAGACATACATGCAGGCAGAAGATCAATGTATGAAAAATAAAGATAAATAAAATATTAAGTTAATCTTGACTCTGGTCTTCCTGTAAATTGCCTCTATTATGCTTTAGTCATATCACATTTCTCAGGAACTACTGAAGTAGGGTTGCTGGGCTCCAGCAGAGACATATTGTGCTGGCATCTAAGCAAAAAATAATAATTTGGGATGACTGTAGCTCTGGGTTTTTATATCTTGTCTTGTCTTTTTCCGGTGGGTTTTCCACTCCTTGGTTTCTATTGCCCTCACTGGATCTTAGGAGCGTATGGTAGCTTTGGGTGCTTCTGTGACACTGCCAGGTAGGGACACTGGGGGGGTCTCAGAGAGAATTTGTTTCTAGGTATTGGGAGCTGACAATAAAGAATGCAGATGGGCTGGAAGGATATGGGTGAGAAGATCCACAAAAGGGAGGAAAACTGGGTCTGCCCTAAGGGTCTATTGGGTCCCAGGGAATGAAAGAAAAGAGAGTAGACAGGTAGAGGTGTTCTGCTGCAGGACTAGGGTGAAATTGGAGAATTGAAATTAAAGAACAGGAGGAAGAGTGAAAATCACCTACCTGATTTCCTTGCCAATGAAAGGGAGAGAGTGCTTTGGATTTTGGCGGGTCAGACAAAGTAGAAAAAGATGTTTAGTTCCTTTAGAATGAGGGAAAGAAGAAACTGCAGCAGATGCTCTGCAACAAAGCTGGCGATAAGACTGGGAAATGGAAATTAAGTAAGGGAAGGAGAGCATAGACTGCCTCCCTGTCTGATTACCAAGGAAACGTGTGAATGGATAATCTTAATTGTCAATTTGACTGGATTTGAGATCACCATTAAAAAAAGAAACACCTCTGGGTGTGCCTGTGAGAGTATTTTCAGAATGGTTTGACTGAGGTAGGAGTCATCATCCCAAGTGCTAGCCCTGGGCTGAATAAAAAAGATGAAATTGTATGTGCTTATGATGTTTGAGGTACAACTGCTTTGTAAAATGACCAAATCCATTCAAATAGCATCTGCACTGTCTCGTATAATTATCATGTAAGCTTCCACTCCAGCATTTTGAATAATACAATATGCTGCTGTACACTACAGTGAGTATGCTGTGCTGAAGTATGCTGAATTGTATTCTTTGACCAGCGTCTTTGCAATGCTTCCCCTAACCAGTCTAGCCTATAGTAACTAACACTGAAATTTTGTCATCTACAAAATTAATTCCCACAAATGAGAGCAATGTTGTGGTATTTTTCTCTCTTTGGCTGATCTATTTCACTTAATGCCACAGTCTCTGGATGCATCTCTATTGTGACAGCAGAGTTTCTTTCTGCTTTATACACAAGTAGTAGTCTGTTGTACATATACAATATGTTTTGTTTATTCACTTGGTGCACACAAATTTATTTTATATCTTGACAGGTTTTTTTTTTTTTTTTGAGACAGGGTTTCTCTGTGTATCCTTGGCTGTCCTGGACTTGCTTTGTAGGCCAGGTTACCCTTGAACTCACAAGATTTGACTGCCTCTGCCTCCCGGAGTGCTGGGATTAAAGGCACATGCCACCATGCCTGGACATCTTGGCAGTTATAAACAACACTGTAATATAATAATTTTACTTATTTTATATAATATACAATAAAACTCCTTTGGATCATATAGCCAGTAGTGGGATGGATGAATCAAATGGAATTTCTAGTTTTAATTTCTTTTTAAAATTTTTTCACAATTTATTCATTATATATCGAAATTGAAGCCCCCTCCCTCAACTTCTTCTACTCTCACCCTCCCTCCCTTCCCCCATCCTCTTCCCCTAGTCTAGTTTTAATTTTTAAGGAACTTCCATGATGTTTCCCAGAATTGTTATGGTAATTTACATTGCCACAAACCATCATAATAATCAAAATAATGAATATATTTATTACCTCCCAAAGTTTCCAAGTTGTGTTTGTATGTGTGTCAAGAAAATTTGATACATAAACTATGACATCCACAATATTGTGTAAAACTGGGTGATACAAAAAAACATCTAGAACTTATTCTTCATAACAGAAACATTGTACACACTAGAAAACTGTTGCAGGATATTGATCCCATTGTGAACACTGAGATTGTGAACTGTAAAAACTTCTTTCTTATTTGGTGTGGCTCAGCACTAGCATACATCTTTAATCCAAGAGCTTTCTGTAAACAGGATTTAATAAAGTTAATCCTAGGTGAAGAGGTAGAGGAAGAAACTAGCTGACAGGGATTATGTAGAAATGAGCAGCATTGAGTTGAGAGTATATAAGAGAGCATGGAGAGGAAAAAAAAAAAGGAGCTCATTGGCATTTTGCTTTTGGCTTTTTCCTCCAGGGCTGTCTGGTGAGCTAGCAGGCTTTTTCCTTCTGGAGCATCAGCTGGGTAGGAGGATCAGCTGGGTGCTTTCTCTGCTCTCTGAGCTAGTCGGTTTTCAGCCTCCTGACTCTTTATTGATAAAATTGAAAGATTTGGGATTTTCTTTGTTTATAACAAACATTGTGGTACCCAATGTAATGTCATTACATTCCCTTGTCCAAGACAATCACTATTTCATTCTCTGATTTTGTTGCCTGCCTTTGAATCCCTTTCCACTAAATGGATAGCCTTGTTTAGCCTCAATAGAAGATGTGCCCAGTTCTACTTGATATGCCAAGTTGGGTTGACACCCATTGGAAGTCTCTCCTTCTTGGAGAAGAAAGAGGGTGCAGAGAGTGAGAGGAGGGAAAGAGAAGAGGGAGGGAAACTTCCAATTAGGTTGTAAATTAAATGAACTAATTAATGAATTAAAAAAGAAAAAAAATGACCTATTGATCTCAATGTATATTGAGTATTACTATTTTTATTTTTTAATTTTAATTTTAATTTTTTATATTAATTACAGTTTATTCAGTTTGTATCCCAGCTGTAGCACCCTTCCACATTCCCTCCCAATCCCATCCTCCTTGCCTCTTCTCCAACCATGCACCTCTCCAAGTCCACTGATAGGGGAGGTCCTCCTCCCCTTTCATCTGACCCTAGCCTATCAGTTCTCATCAAGACTGGCTGCATTTTCTTCCTCTGTGGCCTGGTAAGGCTGTTCCCCCATCAGTGGGAGGTGATCAAAGAACCAGCCCATGAGTTCATGTCAGAGACAGTCCCTGTTCCCATTACTAGGGAACTCAGTTGGACACTGAGCTGCCATTGGATACTTCTGTTCAGGGGTTGTAGGTTATCTCCATAAATGGTCCTTGGTTGGAGTATCAGTCTCAGAAAAGACCCCTGAGCCCAGATTTCTTGGTTCTGTTGCTCTCCTTGTGGAGCTCCTGTCCCTTCCAGGTCTTTTTATCTCCCCCCTTCTTTCATAAGATTCCCTAAACTCTGCCCAAAGTTTAGCTAAGAGTCTCAGCATCTGCTTTGATACCCTGCTGGGTAGAGTCTTTCAGAGGTCCTCTGTAGTAGGCTCCTATCCTGTTCCCTGTTTTCTCCCTCTTCCGATGTCCATCCCCTTTGCCTTTCTGAATGAGAATTGAGTATCTTACCCAGGGTCCTCCTTCTGGGTTAGCTTCTTTTGGTGTACAGATTTTAGTATGTTTGTCCAATATTATATGTCTAATATCCACTTATAAGGAAGTATATAGATGTGTGTCTTTCTGCTTCTGGGATAGCTCACTCAAGATGACCTTTTCTAGATCCCACCATTTGCCCACAAATTTCATGATTTCCTTGTTTTCAATTGCTGAGTAGTATTCCATTGTGTAAATGTGCCACAATTTCTGTATCCATTCCTCAACTGAGGGACATCTGGTTGTTTCCAGCTTCTGACTATTACAAATAAAGGTGCTCTGAACATGGTTGAGTAAATGTGCTTGTTGTATACTTGAGCATCTTTTGGATCTGTGCCTGGGAGTGGTATAGCTGGATCTTGAGGAAGCACTATTCCTAATTGTCTAAGAAAGCACCAGATTGCTTTCCAAAGTGGTTGTACAAGTTAACAGTCCCACCAGCAATGGACTTCCCTTTCTCCACATCCTCTCCATCATGTATTGTCACTGGAGTTTTTGATCTTAGCCATTCTGATGGGTGTAAGGTGAAATCTCAGGGATGTTTTGATTTGCATTTCCCTGATGACTAAGGACTTTGAGAGTTTCTTTAAGTGTTTCTCTGCCGTTCCATATTCCTCTACAGAGAATTCTGTTCACCTCTGTAACCCATTCTTAAATTTTTTTAATTAATTACAGTTTATTCACTTTGTACCCCACCTGTAGCCCCCTCCCTCATTCCCTCTCAATCCCATTATCCCTTTCTCTTCTCCAACCATGACCCTCCCCCAGTCCACTGATAAAGGACTTACTCCTTCCCTTCCTTCTGATCCTAGTCTATCACGTCTCATCAGGAGTGGCTACATTGTCTTTTTCTGTGGCCTGGTAACAGTCCCTGTTCCCATTACTAGGGAACCCAGTTGGACACTGAGCTGCCATAGCCTACATCTGTGCTGGGGTTCTAGGTAATCTCCATGAATAATCCTTAGTTGGATTATCAGTCTCAGAAAAGATCCCTGTGTCCAGATTTCTTGGTTCTGTTGCTCTCCTTGTGGAGCTCCTGTCCCTCCAGGTCTTTATATCTTCCACTTCTTTCATAAGATTCCCTGTACTCTGCCCAAAGTTTGGCTATGAGTCTCAGCATGTGCTTTGACACCCTGCTGGGTAGAGTCTTTCAGGGGCCCTCTGTGGTAGGCTCCTGTCCTTTTCCCTGTTTTCTCCCTCCCCTGATGTCCATCCATTTGCCTTTCTGAATGAGGACTGAGCAGCTTACCCAGGGTCCTCCTTCTGACTTAGCTTCTTTTGGTGTACAGATTTTAGTATGTTTGTCCAATATTATATGTCTAATATCCACTTATAAGGAAGTATATAGATGTGTGTCTTTCTGCTTCTGGGATAGCTCACTCAAGATGACCTTTTCTAGATCCCACCATTTGCCCACAAATTTCATGATTCCTTGTTTTCAATTGCTGAGTAGTATTCCATTGTGTAAATGTGCCACAATTTCTGTATCCAATCCTCAGTTGAGGGGCATCTTGGTTATTTCCAGCTTCTAGCTATTACAAATAAAGCTGCTATGTACATGGTTGAACAAATATCCTTGTATACTTGAGCATCTTTTGGATATATGCCTAGGAGTGGTATAGCTGGATCTTGAGGTAACACTATTTCTAAATGTCTGAGAAAGCGCTAGATTGATTTCCAAAATGGTTGTACATTCCAATTAGCAATGGAGGAGAGTTTCCCTTTCTCCACATCCTCTCCAGCATGCAGTCACTTAAGTTTTTTATCTTAGCCATTTGATGGGTGTAAGGTGAAGTCTCAGGGTTGTTTTGACTTGCATTTCCCTGATGACTAAGGATGATGAGCATTTAAATGTTTCTCTGCCATTCTACATTCCTCTACAGAGAATTCTCTGTTTAGCTCTGTACTCCATTTTCAATTGGATTGCTTAATTTGCTGCTTTTTAACTTCTGTAGTTCTTTGTATATTCTGGATATCAGCCCTCTGTCAGATAGAGGGTTGGTGAAGATCCTTTCCCAATATGTAGACTGTCGTTTTGTTCTGACAACAGAAAACCCTGCTTCACAGAAGCTTTTCAGCTTCATGAGGTCCCATTTATTGATTGTTGCTCTTAGAGCCTGTGCTGTTGGTGTTCTGTTCAGGAAGTTGTCTCCCGTGCCAGTGTGTTCTAGGCTCTTCCCCACTTTTTCTTCTAATTGATTTAGTGTATCTGGTTTTATGTTAAGGTCTTTGATCCAGTTGGACTTTAGTTTTGTACAGGGTAACAAATATGGATCTATTTGCTTTTTTCTACATGTAGACATCCAGTTAGACCAGCACCTTTTGTTGAAGATGCTGTCTTTTTTGCATTGTATGATAGGTATATGGGTTTATTTCTGGGTCGTTTATTCAATTCCATTGATCCACCAGTCTGTTTCTATGCCAGTACCATGCAGTTTTTATTACTATTGCTCTGTAGTTCAGCTTGAGATCAGGGATGGAGATACCTCCAGAAGATTTATTATTGTGCAGTATTGTATTGGCAATTTCGGTTTTTTGTTTGTTTGTTTGTTTTGTTTTGTTTTACCATATGAAGTTGAGAATTGTTCTTTCAAGGTCTGTAAAGAATTATGTTAGTATTTTGATGGGAATTGCATTAAATCCATAGATTGCTTTTGGTAAGATGGCCATTTTTACTATGTTAATCCTGCCAAGCCATGAACACAAGAGATCTTTCCATCTTCTGATATCTTCTTCAATTTCTTTCTTCAGAGACTTGAAGTTTTTTTCGAACAGGTCTTTCACTTGCTTGGTTAGAGTCACACCAAGGTACTTTATGTCATTTGTGGCTATTGTGAAGGGTGTTGCTTCCCTAATTTCTCTCTCAGCCTGTTTGTCTTTGGTATATAGGAGGGCTTCTGCTTTTTTTGAGTTAATTTTGTATCCAGCCACTTTGCTGAAGGTTTTTATCAGCTGAAGAAGTTCTCTGGTAGAAATTTTGGCATTGTTCATGAATACTATCATATTATCTGCAAATAGTGCTACTCTGACTTCTTCCTTTCCAATTTGTATCCCCTTGATCTCCTTTAGTTGTCTTATTGTGAGGGACCACCTGGGAATGAGAAAAAACAACTGTGATTATTTGAATTGAAGCCAGGTGCAGATAGCTCTTGAAGGGGTAGGTAAACTGTTCTGAGAAACACCACCTGAAAACTATAGAGGAAAAGTGATCTGATTTTCAGGTATAAAAACCCTGTGCTTTGCATGTTTGGGTTGTCTCCTGTGTTTGGAGGGGCGACCCTATCTCGATAGCAATAAAACCTCTTGCTTTTGCATCGAGTTGTAGTCTGTGAGAGTTCCTGGGAAGGGCGCGATCCTGAGGTCCTGAGCAATGAGACTCCAGGTCTTACAATTGCTCTAGCTAGGACTTCAAGTACTATGTTGAAAGGATATGGAGAGAGTGGGCAGCCTTGTCTTGTCCCTGATTTCAGTGGGATTGATTTAAGTTTCTCTCCATTTAGTTTGATGTTGGCTATAGGCTTACTTTATATTGTCTTAACTATGTTTAGGTATGTGCCTTGTATCCCTAATCTTCTCAAGACTTCAAACATGAATAGGTGTTGGGTTTTGTCAAATGCTTATTCAGCATCTAAGGAGATGATCATGTGTTTTTTTTCCCCGCTTCTGTTTGTTTATGTGGTGGATTACATTGATGGATTTCTGTATATTGAACCACCCCTGCATGCCTGGGATGAAGCCTACTTGGTCATATTGGATGATAGCTTTTATGTGTTTTTGTATTTGTGTATTTGGTTTGTAAGTATTTTATTAAGTAGTTTTGTTTCAATGTTCACAAGAGAGATAGGTCTGAAATTCTCTTTTTTTTGTTGGGTCTTTGTGTGGTTTAGGTATTAGGTATCAAGGTGACTGTGGCTTCATAAAATGAGTTTGGTAACATTCCTTCTGTTATTATTTTGTGGAAAAGTTTGAAGAGTATTAGAGTTAGCTCTTCTTTGAAGGTCTGGTATAATTCCGGGCTTTTTTTTTTTTTTTTTTTTTTTTTAATGGGAGACTTTTGATGACTGCTTCTATTTCCTTGGGAGAATATAGACTATTCCATCTATTTATCTGATCTTGATATAATTTTGGTAAATGGAATCTTTCAAGAAAATTGTCCATTTCACTTAGATTTTCAATTTTTGTGGCTTATAGTCTTTTGAAGTAAAACTTAAAGATTCTTTGAATTTCTCAGTGTCTGTCATTATGTTCCTCCCTTCGTTTCTGATTTTGCTGATTTGGATAGTTTCTGCCTTTTAGTTAGTTTGGCTAAGGGTTTGTCTATGTTGTTGACTTTCTCAAAGAAGCAGGTCTTGGTTTCATTGATTCTTTGAATTGCTTTACTTGTTTCTTATTGATTTCAGCCCTGAGTTTGATTATTTTCAACCATCTACTCCTCTTGGATGTGTCTGCTTCTTTTTTTCTATTGCTTTCATGTGTGCCATTAAGTTGCTTGTATGAGATGTCTCAAACTTCTTTCTGAAGGCACTTAGTGCAATGACCTTTCCTCTTAGCCTGCTTTCATTGTGTCCCTTAAGTTTGGGTACATTGTGCCTTCATTTTCATTAAATTTTAGGAAGTCTCTAATTTCTTTTTTTCATTTCTTGCTTGACCCAGCTGTCATTGAGTAGAGAGTTGTTTAGTTTCCATGTGTAGGCTTTTTGTTATTTCTGTTGTTTTTGAGGCCTAGTTTTAGGCCATGGTGGTCTGATAGAATACAAGGAATTATTTCAATCTTCTTGTATCTGTTGAGGCTTGCTTTGTGCCTGAGTATATGGTCAATTTTTGAAAAGATTTAATGAGTTGCTGAAAAAAAAATGTATACTCTTTTGAGTTTGGATGAAAAGTTCTGTAGACATCTATTAGGTCCATTTGATTTAGGACCTCTGTAAGTGTCATTATTTCCCTATTTAGCTTCTGTCTAGATGATCTTGGTGAGAGTGGGGTGTTGAAGTCTTCCACTTTTAAGGTGTAGGAATCAATGTGTGATTTAAGCTTTAATAATGTTTCATTTACAAAAGCAGTTGCTCTTTTATTTGGGGCACAGATGTTCAACTCCTGTTGAATTTTTCCTTTCATTGAGAATGAAGTGCCTCTCTTCATCTTTTTTGATTAATTTTGTTTGAAAGTCTAATTAATTATATATTAGGGTAGCTACCCCAACTTGTTTTCTGCGTCCATTTGCTTGAAAAACAATTTTCCAGCCCTTTGCTCTGAGGCAGTTTTGATCTTTGTTGCAGAAGCATGTTTCTTGGATGCAGCAGAATGTTGGATCCTGTTTTTTCAACCATTCTGTTAGCCTGTGTCTTTTTTTAGTTTTTATTTTTTTATTTTTAGTCTGTCTTTTTATTGGAGAGTTGAGTCCATTGATGTTGATAGATAATAGTGACCAATGAATGTTAGTTCCTTTTATTGTGGAGTTGGTGGTGTTACTGTGTTTCGATGCTGGTTTTATTTTAATTTTTTCTGTTGTGAAATTATCTATATCCTGTGTTTTCTTGGGTGTAATTTTTTTTGTTGGATTGGAGTTTTCCTTCTAGTATCTATTGTAGGGCTGGATTACTGTGTAGATATTAAGTTTAGTTTTGTCATAGAATATTTTGGTTTCTCCATCTATGTTGATTGAAAGCTTTGCTGGGTATAGTAGTCTGGGTTGGCATCTGTGGTTCCTTAGAGTCTGCCTGACATCTACCCAGGCCCTTCTGGCTTTCATAGTTTCTGTTGAGCAGTCTGGTGAGATTCTGATAGGTCTACCTTTATATGTTACTTGGCCTTTTTCCCTTGCTACTTTTAATATTTTTTCTTTGTTCTGAAGACTTAATGCTTTGACTATTATGTGACATGAGGAGTTTCTTTTCTGGTATAGTCTATTTAGTTTTCTGTAAGCATCCTGTATGTTTATGGACATCTCTTTCTTAAGTTGGGAAAATTTTCTTCTATGATTTTCTTGAAAATATTTTCTGGACCTTGGAGCCTGGAATTTTCTTTTTCATCTATTCCTATTATTCTTAGACTTTGTCTTTTCATGGTATCCTTGATTTCTTGGATGTTTTGTGTTTGGGACTTTTCCAATTTTACTTTTTCTTTGAGAGATGTATCAATTTCTGCAAGTGTATCTTCAGCACCTGAGATTCTCTCTTCCATCTCTTTTATTCTATTGGTGATGCTCACTTTTGTGTTTCCTGATTTTTTTTTTCTTTAAGTTCTCCAGCTCCAGAGTTTTCTGTTTGTGTTTTCTTTATTGATTCTCATTCTGTTTTCATGTCTTGCACCATTTCCTTCGTCTCTTTGAATGTGTAATCCTGTCTTTTCATGATGACCTCTATTTTTTGTTTGTTTCCTCTCTGTATGACACTGATGTGCCTCTACTTGTGCTCTATTTGTTTGGCTGTAGTTGCCTGTATTTCTTTGAGAGCTTTGTTTGTTTCCTGTCTATATGCCTCCACTCATGCTTCTACCCTTGCCTCTGTTTGGCTCTATTTGTCTGTATTTCTTTGAGAGCTTTATTGCCTCTATTTGTGTGGCTATTTCTTTGAGAGATTTGTTCATTTCCTCTCTATGTACCTCTAATAACTGGATAAGCATAGCTTTAAAATAATTTTCCTGTGCTTCTGATGAATTAAAATATCCATTGAGTTTTGGGGTTGCTGGTGAAGCTATAATGTTCTGATTTTTGTTGGATGTGTTCTTACACCGACCTCTAGCCATCTGCTTATCTGTAACCTTCCCTGTTTGTTCCTGGAGTCTGTACTTCAGACTGGGTCTGTCTTTCTCTGGTGTCTGGAGTATTCTTCAGGAAAGATGAGAGAGGTCCACTGGTTTGAGAGTGTGTGTTGGTGTTTCAGCTGTAGCTAAAGGAGAAAGGTCGCAGGCACAGTGCACAAGTGCGGGAGAGCAAGCATGGATGTGTGCGTGGAAGTGTGCCTTGAAGGGCAGAGTGCTAGAGAGTGTAGATGCCTGGAATGTGGAGCTTAAGCTCAGGAGTGGGTGCAGGTGCTGGCCCTGTTCTCAGGCCCAATGCAGGTGCCCTGAATACCTCAGTGGTCTACAGGCCTGTCCTACTCTCCTCCTGGTATTCAGATCTGTGTGGACTCCAGGAGTTGTTTGTCTAGATCCCACTGGTAGACCCACAGAACAGGCCTTCAGTGTTGGTGACATGGTCCCAAGAAGCCCTATGTTGCTCGCAGTCTGTGTGTGGGTGCGAGCAGTCCACTGTTTGTCTGCGGGCGTAGAGGGGCCTGGATCTGGGGCTCTGCGCGCGCCCTTGAAGGTGTACTCACTTGCTAGCAGGCCTCATTGGAAAGCACAGGGTTCCCCTGTTCTCTACCCTCAGATTTGGGCCTGCAGGGGCAAATGAGAGTGTAGGAGCTCAGTCTGCTCAGTGGTGCTCACTGTTTGTCCCCCAGGCAGGGACCTTACTTGGGGTAGCCACTTCTGTTGACTCAGGCACTGAGCACGGAGGCTCCTGGACAGCTCTTTCTTTAAGTTGGGAAAATTTTCTTCTATGATTTTCTTGAAAATATTTTCTGGACCTTGGAGCCTGGAGTCTTCTTTTTCATCTGTCCCTATTATTCTTAGGTTTTCTCTTTTCACGGTGTCCCTGGTTTCCTGGATGTTTTGTGAGTGCTGCCACCACCACAGACCTTAGAGGCTGGTACAATTACCTCTCAGGGAGGCCCTACAGCCTCCCACAGCTGCAATGGCAGAACTGAGAGGCTGGTACAGTCGCCCCCAGGGAGGCCCTGGGAAGCCTGTACAGTCGCCCACTGGGAGGCCCTGGGAAGCCTGTACAGCCGCCCGCAGACCTGGGAGGTCTGTACAGCTGCCCACTGCTGCAGAACTAGGAGGCCCGCCTCTGCTGTCTCAGTCAACAAGCAGGGAGTTCTGTGCCTGGGGCAGCGGCACTGTGGCTGCCTCGGTCGAGGAGGGAGGCCCATCAAGGGGAAGTGCAGGGGAGGGGGGTTGAATATTTGCCAGTCTCAGTCCCTGGAGACATCCAAGGGTGACCTGGATCCAAATGGTCTCAGCTCACAGGTTGTCCCCTCTCACCCAGGAAGCCTTAATGTCAATGTTCTGGCTTCAGTTGCCCCTCCACTCACCAATTTCGGAGTTTTGGATCCTGTGCTGCTCAGATACAGTGCTCTCTGGTCGCCACCATCTTGGATCCTCAAATATTACTATTATAGATAATTTCTTTCTGTGGAATTTCACAGCATTTGTTCCTCTGAGACTAGCTTATTTAGCATGTTTTGTTCATGTTTTGGGTAATACCATGAATCTCTTTTATAATGGCTGCTTACATTTTCAGGCTAAAAACTGAAATACTCCATTTTATTTGCTATTTGAAACTGAAAAGTATGCAGAGATACAAAATAATAGTCACTACACTCACAACTTCATGTTTTTGGCATGTATTTCTTCTTATCTGATATGAATATGGATGGATTTGATTAAGGAGTGAGTGGTACAATAGTGGAAATTGTGCTGAGATCTGAGTTAACTACCCACTGTACCAATTAATTTTAAAACAAGATATAATGCTTAGTCATGTTATCGTAATACATTGCTTTAAAAATTATTCAAATACACTAATATAAAACAGTAAGATTTTTCTGCACCACTTTTATTTTTACTCATGTTAAGTTTGTTTGTCTCTATAAATTGTCAGACTGTTCTAATTGGATAGGAGATATTGCAACTGGAAAGTCAGACAGAATTAAAATTTTGATTTATGAGTTTTAAACTAAAGCAGATAAGTTTTAATAAAATGAATTAGATAATTTTAATACTCATAAAAGTGGTTTTCAATGCTGAAAGATAAAATAATGGGTTGTCTAACAAATTAGTAACATAAGAATGTTCAGATACAATGTAAATCTACCCTGTGGAATCCTTATTTGAATTTATAATTTATGATAATGTAATAGACTTTTTCATATTACTTAGAAATCAAAATATAAATATGCGAAGGAATATACACTGAAATTATCTTTCTCTCATCTTTTACCCCATTTATTTTCTCCAAAAGAACATTGTCACTAGTTTCTAGATACAGTGAAAGCAAGGCTGAGAGTCACAGGTATGAATTTTTGTCTTACACATGCAACTATGGAAGATGTTCTATAGCACAGCAACTGAACTAAAAGTTTACAATAAAATGTATCTATGGAGGAGAAAAACATCATCATTGTCCTTTTTTCAAATAAATTTTGTATACTGGACCAGAATATCACTTTTGTACATTATTTAGTGTGATGATTTATGCTTTGTGGGCTGGATTGGTCTACTATGATGCACTAAATTCATATGTATGTGTTACATATGTACGTGTATGTTTATAAATTTATACCGTGTTGTAGGTGCATCTAAAAGTATAAAAAGCTTACAATATGCATGACTATTTTTAAAGCAGCACAAAAAGAAATTATGAATGACAGAGTAACAAATATTAGAAATAAGGCTGTGTGTTCACAGACGATAAAACTAACATAACAATAAACTGTGGAAAAGCAGGTCACATTGTAGGACTGAGACATAATTTTAAATGTTTCAAAATGAATAGGAAGTAAAATACTTCAGTGTTAAATGTTTCTTGAATTATTATTTGTACTTGAGTTAGAACTTAAAAGATGATCAATACTGACTATGAACTTGACAGGCCTGCAAAGGAGGAAAGTCTCTGGGCATACCTGTAAGAGATTATCTTGATTAAATTAATCTAGGAGGGAAGACCCACCCCAAAAGTGGGTACCACCATTCCCTGAGCTTGTGACCTCACCACATAAAAATGAGACTGTGAGATGATCACAAGTTCTCGTCACTCTCCGCGTCTGACTGTAGATACAACGTGTCCAGCTTCCCCAGACTCCCACAGCCCTGATTTCATGAGCAAGATAAACTACAGTCTAGAACTGTGGTCAAAACAAACCTTTCTGTGATGATTAATCCCAGTTGCTAAGTTAACTGTATCTGTAACTAAGTTAATTCACACTCTTTTTAAGTTCATCTACCCTGATTCTGGTGCTGTCACCCTTTGCTGACATCAGAACATAGCCTCTTTGGCCTCCCACCATGAAATGAAGACATTTTATTCTCCAAGAATCCCCAGGCCCTCAGTGCCAGAGTGAGACTACTGAGACATCCAATCTCACAGACCCCTGGACTGAGTGTCTACCAAGCTTGGCCTTTCTAGGGTGAAAACAGCCATTTTGGACTAATCAGACCATAGCATGTAAGCCAATCTAACAACCCTTTTCAGTTTTTATTCTTTTTAAAACCCTGACTAACGTAACTTTCTTTTTTAAGTTGCTCTTTTCAGGGTATTTTTTTATAGCAACAAGAATTACCTAAGCATAATTATTATAGCAATTCTTTAGCATAGCTAAACTAAATTAGATGAATGAATAAATAACTCAGCTATGTACACATATGCATAGACATATAGACATATAATTTATTCCTTTGTTATAGTGACACATATATTTACACACACATCTATACACATGTGTGTATTTCTTATCAATAAGGTTCTAGATTTTATTCATTCTGGATTAAGTGGCCTTAATGAAAGAATAAACAGCTTTGAGGTTTCATTAATTGTATTCCTTTTTCAACAGAAATGACTGTTGTGTACAGTTGACTGGGGGTTTGTGCACAGTCAACTGTTTATTTTTCTCTGAGGAGAACTTAAACTTTCAGCGTTTATCTCGCTATTGTTATTAAGTGGCCTGCCCCTAAAGGCCTCTTCTGGGCATAATGTAATTGCTGAAACTACAAAGCAAAATTGAGACAGAGGTACCAGGGCTCCTTAACAAGGAGGCTGCCCTGGGGATCATCAGCCTGTGACCTGTTGAATCGCCTTCCTCTTCAGAGGAGAGTTTTGAACCTTAGCAATTACGCACTTGCTGACCTTATTAAAACATTTATAGCACTTTAATAATGTGATTGTCTGAGAGCTTCCTAATGAGCCCCCAAGGGATCCACTAGTAGAACAAACTTTCTCGACAAGAGCAAATTTCCAGGCGATCATTTCTAGTTGCAGGAAAAGTGAAAACTGAAGATTCAGCTGTGGCTTGACGTCTGTACAGTCTGTACATTATTCCCAAGCACAAACATCAGAGAACACAGAATCTCAGTGCAGATTAGCAGTGTTTTGCAAAGACTGTCCTGATGACCCCACTTTACACTGAAACAAAAAATACAGATTCCAAGTTGTTAAATTTTTTGTTTTGTGTTTAAATAGGTTAAAATAATATAATAAAATATTTCTAATAAAGTTATTCAGTCTTTTATTTTTTAATATTTCATTAAACAACAATCAGCCAGGCACTCAGGAGGCAGAGGCAGGAGAATCTCTGAGCCTGAGGCCTGCTTGGCCTATAGAGTTCCAGGACAACCAGGGCTCTACAGAGAAACCCTGCCTCAAAAACCAAAAAAACAAACAACTAAACAAGCAAACAAAAAACCAAAACCAATAATCTCTGTTTATAATGTTTAATATAAAGTAGTATAAATGCAAACACTACATTTTTTTTAATAATATTGTGTGCATATGGACCAAGCCTTCTCAATCATTCTGACCTGGGTAGCAATTCTGGAACTCAACTGTTTATCAGTAATGATGACAGTTGCAGGACCTCCCTGCAGCTATGAATGTTGAATGGGGTGATATAGTAATTAACCATATTAAGTAGAGTCACAAACAATGAACCTTCTAAAAGCAGCTGTCATCAGTCAGCTAAAATAATAGCCATATGTTGTTTTCCAAAATTATTTTTAAGTATTCTGGACCTTACTTTCCATTTAAATTAGTTAATTTACAAACAGAAAGACATTACAGAAATGTGCTGGTATTTCATCCAATTTAAAACCCATGTCTTCAAACTGTAAATTGGAAAATAATCAGTAATGTTTCTAATGTCTGTTTTCACAACTGTTTATTGTGGCCAGTGATCTCAACACCCTCTATGTCCACAGAGGTAAAACAGGATCAGAAACTACATTTGGGAAAAGTAAGCACTGGCCATTTTATTTCATTTAAGGTTTTAAAATATAAAGGCAGGGGCTCTAATTATACTCACTCAACTATCCCACATAACATAGTCATACAGCCTGAGCAACCTAAAGAACCTACGTGAGCAAGTTGGAGAGTAAAGATGAGCAGCCAGATTGAGGAAAACCACAAGAATTTAAAGAACCACCAGAAGTTTCCATCCTCTCTCAGGCCAGGATCTAAGACAATCAGAATGACCAAAGCAGCACAGCTAGCTCTATAGACGAGGGAGAGAAAACTCTAGAAGAAACCATCTAACTCCAAGTGTAGGATCATGAAAAGTAATGTTTATACTCAGAAGCAGAAAGATAAAAGCCAAAATTTGTATCTACAGTGGTTTCCCTAGAGAAACAGAACCAGGGGACAAATGAGCATGCATGTGAAACAGTGTGTTTTCAGGATATCGGCTCACTTGTTTCTGGAGATTCTCAAGTTCAAAGACACAGAGCAGATAAGTGGAAGACCCAGAAAGGAGCTGATCTTTCAAGACGTGTCCAAAGCCTCTCAGGTTGGACACTAGGGAAAAGAAAGTGTTATGATTCATCTCATTGTTTTTTAATTTATGTTTTAGTGCTGTTGTTTTACAGTGATGTGTGTGTTTCCATGTCCACTCAATTCCATGGGAGCAATAGCTTGGAGTTCAATGGGACAGTACTCATGGAGGAGAAGCTATCAGTTCACACTACAGAGCTACACTTCCTTTAGGATGAAGCTCAACAAATCACAGTCCCATTAATTTTCATCTTCCCTTCCCGCCCTCTCTCTTCTATCTGCCCTATGCACAGAGCAATATTCTTTCTGCCTATCTCTCATCATGGAATGTCTTCTCATCCTCTAGTGTCTTCTTAAAATTTTTTCAGTATCTTAAAGCTTTCTTTTAAATAGGTTTATTCCTAGATATTTTATGAGAGGAGTAGGTAAAGAGTGGGAGATAAGAAGATCTCCAGCACAATAAGCTAGCAACTAATAAAGAATTAAAAGAATGGAAAATAATGCAACCAACCATGAAAAAAAAAAAAAACCCGACAAAATTACAGGAATTAGCAAACATCTCTAATGGTAAATTGGCTTAGATTTACAATTAAAACATTCAGACTAGGTGACATTAAGAAATGAGATCCAACTATCTGTTATCTCTAAGAACTATCCATCACTACCAAAGACCCCACAGACAAGAGTTAAAGAAGAAAAGCCAGCATATCAGGCAAATGGAGGCCAAGATGGCGTAACTATTCTGAAAACTAATAAGATAGAATTCTTATTCTAAACAAAGAAATATAAAAGTCAACTAAATTTAAGGAGTTAATGAAAACTATATCAGTAGGACACATGCATAGGAACTGAATAATGAAACTCCTTACTTCGTAAATCAGCACAAGTGGATACAGAAGGACATATAGAGCTGGGGGTAATGGCACACACCTGAAATCCCAGCACTATGTAGGCAGAGGCAATAAAAATGCTGCAAGTTGGAGGCCAGCTTAGGCTACATGACAAGGTCTGTCTCAAAGCCCAAAACAAAATGGATTCACTGCTGGATTCTATAAGGTGATCAAAGAAGAGCCAACACTACCACTTCCTCAAATCATTCCACAAATTAAAAGATTTGCATTGACTCTGCAAATTGCTTTTGTTAGTAAGCCATTTTCACAATATTCTTTCTGCCAGTCTCTCAGCATGGAAAATCATTCCACCATTTAGTGTCTTATTCAATTTCTTTTTATAGTATCTTGAAGTTTTCCTTGTTAGAGGTCATCTATTTCCTTGATTAGGTTTTTTCCTAAATAGGTTATTTTTAAGTCATTATAAATAAGATATCTTTTCCAATATTTTCTCACCAAGTTTGTTACTGGTACAAATAAAACTATTGATTATGTGTATTTATTTTGGTCAGGCAACTTTATTGAAAATGTTTATCATATCTAAAATTTTTTCTGGTGACTTTGTGGGATATTTTAAGTACAAAATCATGTCATTTACAAAAGTCAAAGATAAATTCTTACTTTCTAATTTTTATCTACTTTTATCTTTCTCTTATTTTATTGCTCAAATAGAAACTGACTGTTGTATTCAATAAGAGTAGTGTTTGTCTTGTTACAAATGTTAGAAGCGACACTCAATTTTCCATATTTAGGACAATATCTGTACATTTGTCACATGTGCAGCCTTTATATGTTTTTTGGTTTTTTTTTTTTTGAGACAGGGTTTCTCTGTGTAGCTTTGACTGTCTTGGATTAACTTTGCAGACCAGGCCACCCTCGAACTCACAGAGCTCCACCTGCCTCTGCCTCCCAAGTACTGGGTTTACAGTCATGAGCTACTATGCCTGGCTCATCCTTTATTATTTTGAGGTATGTTCCATCTGTCCCTATTTTCTTCATTAAGCTCTTGTACCTTCCTAGATGCTTTTTCTAGATCTCTTGTGATGATTATGTTATTTTTTGCCATTAGTCTATTAATAGTGCATATTATATGTTTGACTTGCACATTGTGATTGTTGGTTTTAAAGGCCAACTTGCCACAGCTTCGTACCATCTCATCAGGGATCTTCAATTATGGACTTGTCTTGACTGCCTTAATTTATATGTGAAGATCTACTCCAAATGTGAGTGGCACCTTTGGATGGGGACATGAAGAAGGAAGATTGTTGGCCTTTTGCTCACTTTGTCTTCCCTTTCACTGCTCAGTTAGCTTACCCTTTGCTACTGCTGCTGATTTCTTTGCTGGTGTTTGGACAAATTTTCCAGGCTTCCAACACAGACTGGGAACCAGTGGATCTCCAGAACGCCTCCAAGTCTCAGCTCCAGATTGGAACTGTTGGGACACCCAGCCTGTGGACTGGGCTCCCCTGTATGAGACAGTCATTCTTTGACTACTCCAACTACTGTGGCAACTCGCCTTGTAGACTAAGAAACTATTGAGTGCTGAGGTTCTTAGGTGTGAGACAGCTGTTATTCAACTGCTTAAACCACAGTGTGTAAGCAGACTTAGTAAGTGTGCATGTGTATGTGTGTGTTCATGTTCTATTATGCTGTTTCCTCTAGAGACTCCTAACTAATGTCTGCACATGCTGAACCACCCTTATCTTTCACAGATAAAAATCCTCTTGGAAACAATGTATGATTTTAGTGTTATATTGAATTCAGATCACAAGTGTTTTTGTAGCCTTTTTAAGTGTATGTTCACCAGAAAATTGTTCTGTAACTCATACTTGGTAATAACATATAAAAACAGTAAGTCAATACTTATACATAAAACCCATACCTTTTTTGATCAGTTGTTACATAAGTAAAACATTTTACTCCCTCTCAAAAATTCTACTTCATTTTCTATATATTTTATATCATGGTTTTCTATGTTTTCAGAAAAATGTTTTCTAAGCTTACGATACTCTATAAAAGAGATATATGAACCATAAAAAATCCCTTTGGAATATTTCATCTTTTGGTAGAGTTAGAAATATGAACTAAAATACTTGACCATCATTCCAACATAAAGATGTTGAATTTGGCATGTAGCAGGTGACAAAATTAATTACTATTTGCAAAGGGAAAAATAATTTTTCTCCAATGGAGTGATATTGGGTATATCAACTACATCCTAAGTGTAGTTAGAGGCAACAAAAAGCCAAGTGTGTGTGTGTGGAGGGGGTTAACATATGTGCCACATTGTGTGAATGAAGGCCAGAGAACAAATTTCCAGTTGCCATGTGGGACCCAAAGATCAAACTCAGGTCATCAGGCTTGACACCAAGTGCTTTTAGATCATCTCGCAGGTCTCTCATTCTTTTACACATAGGAAATACAGTTGCTAAAATTCTTTGAGGGAGACATAAACAATTTTTCAAGAGCAAACCAAGGCAAAATTCTGCCAAATTTCTCCCTGGGAATGAGTTTATTGAGCTTTTTTAGAGGATAAATTACAGGGGTGTGGATATTCTTCCTCCAATAGACTTTACCTGTATTACCCAGTAGGAATGAAGTGCCCACAGCCCCATAGATGTAGATTCTTCCCCTTGTCTTCCCTGACCTATATTCTCTAACCCCTCCCTGAGTCCACACTGTATACAACAGGAGCATCTTGATACTAAGGCAATGTGTTGCAGCCCTCCCACCCTCCATGAGAGAGTGTAAACAGAATACAATCCCAGATGGGGTGATCTTTTGCAAAAGGGTGCAGCTGAAGGTCTCAGGATGGCAGTTGCTTGGTCTGGAAGGCAGTCCTTCATAGCAAGTAATAAGCCATGAAATATAGCAATGAAATATAGCATGAAAAAAGGACCATGTTTGGATGAGGATTCCAAAATGGGAAAGACAAATAAAAAGGATAGAAACTAAAATAACTAACTCCGTAAGAGACTAACAAAAGCTCAGATATGTACACTTAGGGTAGGGTGTGCCAACTCTTCATTCTGTTTCTAAATATTGTAATCAGACTTTGAGTGAAATATAACTAGCAACAACTGAGTGGTGAAAAAGTTAACTTTCTAATGTAAGATTATTGATTACAGGCAAGTGAGATTACATATCAGAAGAGAAAACTCGTGGCTGCCACTTTCTCCCTATGGTCCTTACAGCCTGTTTGATGTCTTTATTTCTCAGTGTATAAATTACGGGATTCAGCATGGGTGTGACAACATTATACAACACTGAGATCAATCTGTCTTTCTCTAGCGAGTAGGAGGAGATGGGCCGCACATATGTGAATATGGCACTGCCATAATAGAGAATAACAATGAGCAGGTGGGAGGCACAGGTGGAGAAGGCTTTGTGCCTTCCCTCAGAGGAGTGCATCTTCAGGATGGTGGAGATGATGTAAAGATAGGAAAGGATGATGCACAGAAAAGGAGTCCAACCTATGAAGATTCCAATGGACAGCAAAGCCAGTTCATTGATGGAAGTATCCCCACAAGACAAGATCAGCAAAGGTGGTATGTCACAGAAGAAATAGTTGATCTGATTGTTACCACAGAAGGGCAGGTGGAAGGTCAGAACAGTGTGCACCACTGAGTTGAGAAAACCGCTTGTCCAGCACGAGGCTGCTAACTGGCTGCACAGGGTTTTGCTCATGATGAGTGAATACCTTAAGGGTTTGCAGATAGCAATGTATCGGTCATATGCCATTGCTGCCAAGAGGAGACACTCTGAGCCTACCAAAAAAATGAATGCAAAGAGTTGTGTCACACAGCCTCCGTAGGAAATGATTTTCTTCTTTGACAGAAGATGCACCATCATCTGGGGGACATTTGTAGTGGTGTAGCAGATATCAATAATGGCGAGATTTCCTAGGAAATAATACATGGGTGTGTGCAGGCGGGAATCGGCCATGGTCACCAAGATGATAAAAACATTCCCTCCTAAAGTGCATATGTAAGTCAGAAAGAAGACGGTGAAGAGTAAAAACTGCAATTCATTCAGGTTGGAGAATCCCAAGATGATGAATTCAGATGGAGCTGTTTGATTCTTTCCTTCCATGATGTAAGCTGGTTTCCCTTTGTGAATTTGACAAAAAGATACATAGGTGATATCTGAAAAACAGGAAAACAAGTGTTTTTAATACTAATAATGTCACCAACAACCACACTGGATACCAAACCACAGTGGAGCACTTCTTTGCAAGACACAACCCATTCCTGCCACTCAAAACATATATGTACATTTAAGTCCCTGTGAGATACACAGCTACATCTTAAGCTGAAAGACATCAAGCAGGACTCTATCTTCTAAGGGTTCCCTGTTTATAAGCTTGACCCTTAGAGGTCAAGCTCCTCTGCATTTGTTTGGTGATGTGCAGACACGGTGTATGGCATAGTTCATAGAGCGCCTGGGCTTCAGGTCCTCCTGTACAGCCATCTCTGCTCCTCCTTCCCATCCTTAGATAAGAACATACAGTAAGTGTCTTCCTTTTTCTCATTAAAATTAATGTGTTTGCAGAAAGATTCAGGTCTACATTCCATATAGATATTTGCGCATCCATGTTGGTTTTTGTACTCATCACAATAACTACAAATGGAACCAGCCCAGATATCCACCAACAGATGATTGATTCTGTTTAAAATTAAATCAATCTATTTATTACAATTTATTCACTTGATTGGATTATTTTTAAGTACATATATGCAATGAAATTTTATGGTAAAGAACAGTTAATGTTATTCCATATCAATGTATTAGTCCTGACTTAGACATAAATCAGAAATGCTGATCTGACATTAGGTACAGCATATAGCTTCAGTCATTTAAAGGAAGGAAGTTTTTATAAAGTAACTACAGGTCCAGAGAAATGGCTCATCAAGTAAAAGAACTTGAAAGGCTGAAGAATTGATGAGTTCAATCTCCAGCACCCACAAGATAGAAGGAAAGGGTAAACTCCCTCAAGTTGTCCTCTGACCTCCACACAGACATGCCATGGAATACACAAACACACATGTTAGAAACAAACAAAAAAAAACATGTTTAAAAACAAAATAAATAACTAAATAAATAGTAAAACAAATAGATTTTTTAACTTATTGTTATCGATATTTCAGATTTTACTGAACATCATTGTTTGGTGTTAGAGTTATTTGAAAACATAGCAAACTTTTTTTGTGTTTCCATCCTTGTTAATGAATAACATTGTTTCATTTACTTGGGGCCAGAAAAATTTCAATAGTGAGCATGCTAAATTAGATTCTATGAGTTTAGAATCCTGTCACTTGTACTTTTAAAACTTTCCAAAGATCACTGCCTGTTACTGTTAGGTTTCTGTTGCTGTGATAAATACCATGTCTAAAAGCAGTAATCGGAAACAGTAGCTGAGACAACTGTGTACAAAGTTCTTCAAAATGATCAGAAAAGTTCATACAGTACTCTCAATGGTTCATCAAATAAAAGGGGTATCTTGAATTAGCCAATGGCTCTTGAATTTTTTATTTGAGGAGGAAAGAGTTTATTTCAGCCTAGTTTTAGTCCGTCACTGAGGGAAGTCAAGAACTCAAGGCAGAAACCTGGAGATATTCCTATGATGCAGAAGCCATGAAGAAGTGTTGCTTACTGGCGTGCTCCCCAGGGCTTGCTCAGCTTGCTTTCTTATACAGCCCTGAACCACCTACCCAGAGGTGGACCACCCACAGTGATCTGGGTCCTACCACAACAATTATAAATTAAAACAAAACAAAACAAAACAAAAACGCTCTACAAACTTTCTCACAATCTAATGGGCAGTATTTTCCCAATTGAAGTTCAGTCTTCCCAAATGATTCTAACTTATGTCAAATTGACAAAAAAACCTAACCAACACAATAGCAATCTGGGAAATTCAAGAACCACTGGCTGATTCAAAATTCCTTTTTTGTTTGATGAACTACTGAAAGTACCATATGGAGTTTTCTGATCATTTTGAAGAACTTTCTACATAGTAGCTCAGCTATTCCTTTTTTGTTCGGTTGGTTTTAATTTTGCTTTGTTTTTGAGACAAGGTCTCACCCTGTAGCCCAGTCTAGCCTCGCAATTCACTATGTAGATCAGGCTAGCTTCACTACTCATTCTTTAGACCAGGCTGGCCTTACACTCACAAGCGTTTTGCCTCCCTGTGGCTCCCAAGCCCTGGGATTAAAGACATGTGTTACTGCACCTGGCTTCAGCGACTCATTACACAAATCCAGTGGTACACACAGCATTATTTCTCCCATTTTCTAGGATGAATCACAGTCTCAGCAGGATAAATCTAGCAGAAGTAATATAGCAGATGAAAAGACTTTTTTCTCTCTCCCGAGAGTATGTACATACAATTGGTGAATGGAGTTTTAGTTTGCTTTACCTAGTGACAGCAAAATGCTCTTTTAAAATATATATATAGTTTTGTTTTTAAGGTGACTAAAGATCATATAATTGGATATTTTAACCACAATAATGCAAACTTTTATATCTTGTTCCTGTAACTATTAATGTGCTATACCAATTCCAATAGAATCAATAATTAAACCTAATTGTTATCAAACATCTAGTATTCTACTTGAATGCTTATTTAAAAAAATCAAATTCTAGTCTATTTTTGCATTTTCTGGCCAGCTTGAACACTGTTTAATTTTATGTTTGTGTTACTAAACAATACTTTTTCAGAGCCTAGGTTAAGTGAATTAATTAAAATACTTTAATTGCAAGAAGAATTATTACATAACAATCTACCAAATTATAACACATATGTGTATGTGATATTTGTTACACAAATTATAAAAATTATTTGAGAGAAGTAAAATATCATTTTACTATTTAATATAATTTTAAATGAAACATAATATTATGTACTTATTCAAAATATGCATTTTATTGATTTCCCTGACTTAAACACAGTTTTATACATTTTAATTACAAGTTTGAAAGGAAGTTTGTATTTTTAATTTCTTTATTTACTTCTTGTGAACTACTGTGAAGATTTTTCAGTGGTGGGAAAGGCAAATTGGAAAAAGATTTGCATTTTCATAATGTAATATCTCTCATTCGCAGAGTAAATGAATTCTGTAGCACAACATTCATTCCACAACAGAAGAATCTCCAAATATTATTCTCTAATCCATATTTTATCTCATTTCTTATTTCTACCTTTGATTTCAAGGTTTTTCTTGTTTTATACTTCTGCAGAAGAATTAAGCCAACTCTGTAGGCTCATGTTTTCTGTTCACTTTACTTAGCAAGTGGATTTTCATAGCTTTCTGCCTCACATGGCATATTTACTGAAGCTGACAAGACAGCATTTGACCATGTACTAGAATGTTATGCTGAAGGTTATCTTGCATAAAATAGTTTTATAATATCTAAGAATCATAATTATTGCTTTAAAGCAGAATAGTAAAGGAGATGGCCTAGTTTGGAAACTAGTTAACAAAAACTTCTCAGAAAAAAATTCATCTGAGCCTCATGAACAGGAGTTGAGTAGATCAGGCAAGCTGGATGTAGAAATCTCTTTGCATAAAGAAGGATACAAGCAAATACTCCAAGGATAGAGAAAGTATATAGGAAACATGAGACCTTAATGGAAACAAAGAAAGCTGCACTTCAGAAAACAAGCACACAACTTCTCTGGGAAAGATCGAATCATTGGGATCTAAGAGCAACAGAAGAAAGTTCAAGGACATGAGATGTCTGTATTTTGAAAAGGCTAAGTGTTCTAAAATAAAACCATTACATAATTGTCAAAAGAAGAAGAACAACAACAAAAAGGCATGTAAACAGTGAAATGAGGAAGGAAGAAGCAGGTAAAATGAGCTCGTTGAATTCACTATTTCAGTCATTCAGTAAAGAGTCATGAAATGTCATACTAGAGAGCTGAGCCAGAAAGTAATGGAAGAGCAAGGAAACATCAGGGAATGCAATATTTAAAATTCAAATGAGGTTGTTGCGTTAGCCAAAGACCATTCACAGAGAGGACCTAGACTCCCTGCTCAGTCTTCATGTGGGTTCCCTAGTAAGAGGATAAGAGACAGTCTCTGACATGAACTAGGTTGCCTGTTCCTTGATCACTTCTCCCTGGTGGGGTGACCTTCCCACAGGGGAAGAGGATCCAGGCAGTCCTGATGTGACCTGATAGGCTAGGCTCAGACAGTAAGGGAGGAGGACTTCCCCTATCAGTGGACTAGGGAAGAAGAATAGGGGAGAAAGAGGGAAGAAATGTGGGACCAGGGGGAGATGAGGGAGGGGTTTACAGCTGGGATACAAAATGAATAAATTGTAAATAATAATAATAAATATCTTTCTATTCAGTTAAAAATTCAAATGAAGAAGAAGACAAGTTTAGGATAATAACTGACATATGCTAAATGCTCTTTTAAATAAAAATAATATATTTTAATACAGTTAACAAATGTTACATATATATGACTCAAATTAACAGAATCAGAGATAAAAAAACTAAACATTACAACAAACTCCAAAAAAATCACCACATTGTTAGGGCTACTTTAAAAATTTATATTTTATATTTTATTGAGTTAGAAAGACTAAAAGAGTATAAGACAACTATGTAGGGTTGTTAAAAGAACCATGTGATGAGTCTCATGTTATCTTGTGCTAACAAATACACAATACAAAAATATAAAATAGATATACCATGTTAAAATAAAAAACTTAATAAATTACAATAATTAATTAATTTTCTTATAATGTACTGGTAGAAATGGCAATATTGAGAGGCACATTGTAGTCAGTTAGAAGCCATAATGAGTGTGCTGTGCTCCTGGTTTAACAAGTGGTGTGTGAAGTTTCTCAGTGAAACAAAGACAACAGGAAGCAGTGGGTAGCTCATGTTCAGTTGCTGCCATGTTAGAGGCAACTTTAGGTACCCAAGAAAGTATGTCTTAAGAGAACTGGTTCTTGAACTTCAGAAGAGATATATGTACTGGAGAGAGTTGTGATACATCAACATGCAGGCAAATAGAAGAGGGTGAGTGAAGAAAAAAAGCAATGTGGGGTTCGACATTTTTAAGGTCACAATTAATTTGCCACACCAGTTAACTGAACAAAAGACTGGCAACGTAGTAAAATGAAGATGTCCAGGGAAGAACTGAGTCGGAGTTGAAGTATAAAGCCTGGTGAAAGGAAGCTGTTTGTAAATACAGGAGAAGCCCCTTGTTACTCCACTCCACTGTCTCACGAGGAACTTTTCCTGCTGGTGACTGTCCCTTAACGTACAGGCCAGTGGCATGGCATCCGCAATCCACCCACAGATGAGTAACAGAGGAAGCAGCTGATCACAGCTCCATCTCCCACTTCAGTGTCTACTTCACAATCAGAGAACAAACTGCTTTCTCCTAGTAAGGCCCTGGGGCACGTGCTTTGACACCTAGGGTCATGCCCAGGTGCCCTGTTCCCTGAGCTCTTTCCTCCCCTTTCCCATTTGTTCTAGTCTGTCAGCAGGCTCTCACATGGTAAAAACAGATGGATAGACTAACTGAATGTTTTTCCACTGGGGTTACTTTGCCTTGAAAGTTTTCCCAGGATAGGATTCCTAAGTTTATTACTTATAGATGATCAGCTTGTATGTTTCTTCCTAATCCTATTTCTGTCTGTCAATCTTTATTCGTTCAAACCTCAATTTAAATGCCACCTTTCTCTTCAATTACAAAAGATGTCTCTCCCATCCTGGAAACTCTAGCGGCCTTTGTTTCAATATAAGCTACAAAACTTAGGTATATAAAAATCTGTTTATTTTTCTGACTTTTATCACCATTTCTGGCCATAAATCTTTTTAGAATAGATACCCTGTCTTGTGTATTTTCTAATAAAATAATGAACATATGTGTTAGAAACATTTAGCAATAGCCCAAACCTTTTGGACTGTCAGACACTAGTAAACTTTCCAAAAATAAAAGAAATGTACTTCTGTTTTACAAAGTAGGAATGCTGAAGAACCTTTCCCTAAAGGTCCTAAATATCACATCATTATTCTCATATAAACCAAAGGAGTTAAAAATTATTGTTATAAAGAATTATTCTGCTCACACAGTTAACAAATTCCCACTAAAACCAGAAAACCGGTCTTTTCTTTTCCAAATCTAGAACAAAATTCTTTAAGTGGTCCCAAATGAAGCAGGCTAACTCAACAACAAATAGCCTGAGCACAATAAATCACCACATAATGAAGAAATACTCACTCAGAGAAAAAGGAAAAATCACTTCTTTCTTATCTTGCAAAACTAGACAAGAATATAACACAAGAAGAAGCCAGACTTTTTAAAATGAATCTTACATGGTAAGGACTCAAGAACGGTTTTTAAGCACCCACATTCTCAAAACATTCATGGGAAGAAATGTCTCTCTGTCTGAGGACTCTTATTTTTAAAGGATCTAGTATCTCTCTTTAAAGAGTGTACTCAAGAAAACAACCTTAGAAATACAGAATCTCATATAGTACAGAACATCTAAACTGTGTCTTCTGCAGAGCACTGTGGGAAAGTGTATTATCTGTTGTCACTGAAAGCACATAACAAGCATGTAAAATTGTCATACAAGATCCCAATAATAAATAAGAGATATATGCAACAGTATCAGACAATTCTTGTGAGAAGCCCAATGTATCTTCCTGACTATTCTCTTCAATCCAGCTAGTAGTTTAGTTCCTTTGTTGAATAAGGAATCATCAGTCTAGCAAAGACCCGTTACATAGAAATCAACCAAAATTAAAGAATCTCCATAGTTTGCACACTCAACACACACTGGCCCTGATGGAACAGCAGGAAAGAGAATGCTTGGATTCTTCACCGTGGCAGCCCTCTGGTCCTTAAACCTTCCTTTCCTAGCACTCAGTCTTCCATCAAGGGATCAAGGCAGAAAAGTCTGTCTCTGAGAGTAATGAGGTGACAGCTAAGCAAATGAAAACAACTTACTTAACTGTGATCAGAAATACTCAGCAGGGAGCACAAAGCAGACTCCAAGAGCTGGTGCAGAGCTGCTTTTAAGAGATACTGAGTACTTTCCCTAGAGACCTCCAGACACAGAAGGCCCTACATCCTGGTTTGGTTTGCTTTTTCTTATTTTCTTCCATGGCATGAGTCAGTTGCCTTATGTGGAACTGAGCTACACAGAATTTTTTCGGGCTTCCCTCTTCCCTACTGTGACTTCAAGAGCTCCTGACTTCTCTTTGTAAAACTGTCTAGACTGTGCCCAAGTGTCTACTCTTTTCATTACATTGTAAGTGAAAAAACCAAGCCAGCACTGAATGCTGGGTCCCTCCTCACACTTCCCTTTTTCTCTTCCCCAGCTGACACTCTGATGAAATTTTAGCATTTTCTGAGCTGCAATATTCCTTGTTGAAAACAAAAATGTGGATACGGGTTTGTTTTATATTTAAATTGTGGTTATGGAATTCATTTACAAAGATGATACATAAAGTTTAACATAGTGCCCAAATATTTTATAACTCCCCATACAATGCTGAGCTCAGTATTACAGTTTTATCCCCTGCCCTGAAATAGGTATAAAAAAAATCTCTTATTTTATGCACCCTTGGTTTGGAAGTTTGCTTCTACTCGTGTGTAAACTGGGAGACCCTGGAGCAGGTGAAATTTTGCCTAACCTGTGGGCTGCAAAGCTCATGGTATGAGAAACAAGAGGAACTTCTAAAGAAACTGCAACCCTTACACTAACATGTTCTTGACCATCTAGCCTCAACTAGCCTCACTGCATAGTGAGAGCAGAGGAAACACAGCACACCCCAGAGGGAACCCTTTCCTAGTCAAGCTGACCAGGCAGACACTAATGTCAATTTTTCTTTATTATTATTATTTATTACAGTTCTCCACTTTGTTTCCCAGCTGTAGACCCCACCCTCATCTCCTCCCAGCAGCACCCCCCTCCTTCTTCCCCTATGTCTCTCCTTTAGTCCACTGATAGGGACTTCCTCCCCTACCCTCTGACTGTAGCCTATCAGGTCTCACCAGGACTGTCTGGATCTTCTTTCTCTGTGGTCTAGGTAGGCCATTTTACCAGTGAGAGGTGATCAAAGAGCCAGCCACTGAGTCCATATCAAAGACAGCCCCTACTTCTCTTACTAGGGAACCTACATGAAGATTTAGCTGCTCATGGGCTACATCTGAGCAGGGGGTCTAGGTCCTCTCCGTGCATGGTTCTTGGTTGATTCATCAGTCTTTGCAGAACACCCTGGGGCCAAATTTTTGGCTCTGTTGGTCTCCTTGTGGAGCTACTATCCCCTCCAGATTTTTCTATCTTTCCCTTCTTCCATAAAATTACCTGCACTCTTCTCTGCCCAAGTTTGGCTAGGAGTCTCAGCATTTTCTTCAATACCCTGCTGGGTAGAGTCTTTCAGAGGCCCCCTGAGGAATGCTGTTCTGTTCCCTGTTTTCTCCTACTTCCAATGTCTATCCTGTTTGCCCTCCTGAATGAGGATTAAGCCTCTTCCTAGAGTTTTTCTTGTTGTTTAGCTTCTTTAGGACTACAGATTTTAGTATGTTATCCTATATTATATATCTAATATCCACTTATAATTGAGTATATACCATGTGTCTTTCTGGGTCTGTGTTATCTCACTCAGGATGATATTTCTAGTTCCAACCATTTACCTGCAAATTTCATGATCTCCTTGTTTTTAATGGCTGAGTAGTATTCCATTGTGTAAATGTGCCACAATTTCGGTATCCATTCTTCATTTGAGGGACATAGCAGCTTTATTCATAATAGCCAGAATCTGGAAACAGCCTAGATGATCTTTTTTTTTTTTTTTTTTTTTTTTTTTGAGACAAGGTTTCTCTATGTAGTCCTGGCTGTCCTGGAACTCTCTCTATAGACCAAGCTGGCCTTGAGATCCATTTGCCTCCCAAGGGCTGGGACTAAAGTCATGCTCCACCACTGTCCAGAAAGTCTCTATTTCTTTGGTTATTCTTTTCTTTCATTTTTTTCTTTTGCTGTCCCTATTGATTCTAGGTTTTGTTCTTTTTTATTAATGTTTTAGGATAGCATGGAAATGATTGATTCATTCTTACATTTTGAAACACGTGTCACATTTGTTCCCCTTTATCATCCCTCCTACACTCCCTTCCCTCATACCCAAAGCCACAAGCTGCTGATCTACTTCCTCTCTACAAAAATCATCTCACCTTCCATACTCATGTCACATGTAATCTATTACCAACTCTCACCTCTTTCCTTCTCCTTTAAGAAAATGTTCTTCTGTCTCACAATCTCCTTTATACTTCTGTGACATGTGTGTGCATGCTGTGTGTGTGTGTGTGTGTGTGTGTGTGTGTGTGTGTGTGTGTGTAGAGAGAGAGAGAGAGAGGGAGACAGAGAGAGAGGGAATCACATGATGATTTCTGGTTCTAAACACATTTCTACAAATGCTGTAATTTCATTTCAAGTAAAAAGTCTGTGTATATCTACCATACTTACTCCACTCACTCATCTGTTGACATAATCTAAGCTGGTTTTACTTCATAGCTATTTTAGAAGAGTAGCAAAAGAAAAACAAACACATGTAAATATCTGGTATGCTACCTTAAATTCCTCTGACATATACTTAAGAGACATATGGTGGGTCATATAGGAGTCCTATATTTAGCTTTTTGAGATATTTCCATAATAATTTCCATAGTGTCTGCCCTAGTTTATAATACTGACACCAACATTTATTGTCATATATTTTATGATGACCATTCTGACTGGGGCAAGATGGAATCTCAAAACAATCCTAAATGGTTATTTCCCAGGATACGTATTTGAAGCACTGCTTCAAGTATCTTGCCCACTTTTATTTTCTCTTTTAAGAACTCCTGTTCAGCTCATTAACTTGTTTATTGATTGCACAGTTGCAAATGGGTGGTTTTAACTTTGCAGTTCCTTATATATGCTATCTATCATTCTCTGTCTAATATAGAGTCTTCTGTATTATAGACTTTTTTCATTCTGTGATAGTTATTATTGCTATATTGAAGGTCTCTCATTTCATGTAATTCCATTTGCCAATTCTTGGAATTTTAAAAATATATTACTACTGTCTTTTTTCAGAAAACTTGAAGCATTTTTTCCTGATGCTTTTCTCTAACAGTTTCAAAGCTTTGGGTCTTACATTGTTCCAATCTGATCACTGTTCCATTCTGAAATTATTTCCATTAAGAGTGTGAGATATGGATTTAGTTGTTTTTATGTGAAGAAATTCAAACTCCCATCCTTCATATGTTAAACAGCTTTCTCCAACACGTTTTTATCTCCATCAAAAATTATATTACCCTATCTGTTTGAGTGTATTTCTGTGTTCTCAATTCTATTTCACTGTTCCAATGTGGTTTTTGCTAGTATCATGCTGTGTCTGTACTGGTGGCTCTGTAATATAATTTGAGATCAAGTATAGTAATACCTCCAGAATTGTATTTCTGTTTAGAATTCTTTTGGTTCTTTGAGTCTTTAGTGTTTCTGTATGGATTTTGGGATTGTTTTTATGGTTTGGTTAAAAACATCATTACAATTTTGGTAATATATCCATTTTTCTACATTAATTCTGCCAACCTATGAACATTCTATTTAGTAGTGTCTACTTCAGTTTCTTGCTCCAGTATATTAACATTTTCTTTGTAGAGGTCTTTCCCTTCCTTCATTAGGTTCATTCTTACATGTTTCAGCTTTTAGAAGACACTGTAAATGAAATATTTTCCATGATTTATTTGTCAGCAAATTTATTACTGGTATATTGAGAGCTATTTTTGTATGTTGATTGCATGCCACCTGCTATGCCTAAAGCATTTATGAGTGCTTTAGCAAAGTCATTAGGATTGGCTATGCATAAACTCATGTTATCTACAGATTAGGATAATCTGTATTTGAATTCTATTTGTATTTTCCTTTTTTCTTTTGCACTATTGCCCTAGCCTCAACCTCAAGCTTTATCTTAAATAAGCATGGGAAGTACACCTTGTCTTATCCTTGATTTTAGAGATAATGCTTTTATGTTGTTCTCCTTTCATATAATGTTGTCTATAGGTTTGTCATGTGCCCTTTGTTATAGCTTACTTTTACAGAAGCAGGAAGGGAAACATGAAGTTATTTTTCCTCTGAAGACTTAACAGGTTGGATAAGAAGGACCTTTGTGTGTGTGTGTGTGGGGGGGTGGTCCTCCCACTTTCCTGTCAGGGTGTATTGTCTGCTGCTGGTGACAGATTACTATTATTGGGTTTAATTCCTTCAGCAATGCTACAACCTCACAAGTTACCTTCCACTTTCTCTCATGAATCACCCACTCTCAGATCCCACATACTAACAGGAACATACCATTAAGAGTGTAGGCATAGGAAATTCCCGAACAAGTGAGTTTCCAATAAATATTTTCTAGGATTCTGAGAGTACAGAAAGAAACAAAATGGAGGTGATCTTTCCTGGTTCACAAGGCAGAGGCACTGAATTTACCTGCTTGATCCCGCCACCATCACTCTTCAAATACAGCTAACAGTTCTTTTTCCCGGGGGTGTAGCAGCCTTTCCATGTTGCTTCATCCTTAGCTTCTCCTACGGACTGCCCACTCCCCCTCACAGGTGTCTGCGAATCTGTGTCCAAGTCAGTGAACACAATGCTTCGTGGGGGGTGTTCACTTGCTTATGGACTGGAGGCATGTATGGTTTCAAGACAAAAATGCACAGGCTTCTGCTCTTCATGGCCAAAAGGATTGACTTTACAATCTTTGAAGATGATTCCCACCAGACTAGCTGTGAACACACTAGAGGTGTGGAGGGTGCCTTGCCAGTGTCTGTTGGATGTCCATATCTTAAACCATATTTTTTCAGAGTCTCAAATATTGTACCTACAGAATTTAGAAATAGTTTCCCTTTCTATCTGACGAAAAGCCTTTCCAAGGTATGCCAGCTCCCTTCTCTTCTGCTTTTGCCTACTGCTTGGTGTCAAGGTATATTGTATTCTTTTATTTTATTTTTGATTAATTAATTCAGTTTACATCTTGGTCATAGGCCCCATGCTCCTCTCCTCTCATTCCCACCCTCCCTACCACATCCCCTCTTCCCTGTTCTTCAGAATAGGGGATTCCCCTACCCAGACACCACAGCTCCTCTTCTATTTACATGAGGGCTGCATTCATCTTCCTTTCCTGTGGCCTGGTAGGGAAGTTCCATTAGGAGGAAGTGGCAGAAAAAAATCAGGCAATATAGTCCCTGTCAGAGATGTCCCCCACTCCCGTACCTCGGGAGCCCACTTGAAGCCTAAGATATCCATCGGGCTTGTCTCCTTGGGGTCTGTACATTGTAGTATGTCTATCCTGTGTTCTATGACTGATACCTGCTTATAAGTGAGCATATACCATATGTGTCTTTCTGGGTCTGTGTTACCTCACTCATCATGATCTTTTTTAGTTCCATCTATTTGCCTGCAAATTTCATGATCTCCTTGTTTTTAATGGCTGAGTAGTATTCCATTGTGTAAATGTGCCACAATTTCTGTATCCATTTTATGTTGAGGGACATCTAGGTTGTTTCTAGTTTCTGGCTATTACTAATAAAGCTGCTATGAACATGATTAAGCAAATGTCCTTGTTGTATGGTGGAGCATCTTTTGGGTGTATACCCAGGAGTGGTGTGGCTGTGTCTTGTATTCTTTAACAAATCACAGGGTCAGTGTATCTGAATTCCACCTTCCCTGTGTTTCCTTTGCACTGCTTCCCTCCCTTACACTTCCACACAATGCACACCTCACATTCTGTTTCAGACTCTGGGTGTCTGTGAGCACCTTCTTTCCTGCACAGACTCAGATGGCAGTATTTGAGACTGCATTGCGAATAGCCTTGAAGAATTAACATTGGTGTCCTTTCATTGTCACAACAAAGGCGAACATGCACATTATTAAAAACAGTTCCCCACACATACTGTTTTTACCGATTTTTTTCATATACTTTAACTTGTAACATAACAGGTTAAAGGCAGAAGTATATATAAAACTCCAGTAATGAAAGACATGCCAAATTGTAGCATGTAACAAAAAAAAAAAAAAATCAATTCTTCTCAGTATATTTTGGGTAATAGTTCTTTCATAAAACTATTCTTATAATACATTATTACTAAAACCTCTTAAGTGAATTATTTTAATAATGTATTTATTTGTATTTTATATGCGTTGGTGCTTTGCTTTCATGTATGTCCATGTGTCAGACCCCTGGCACAGGAGTCACAGACAGTTGTGAGCCGCCATGTGGGTGCTGGGAGTTGAACCTGGTCCTCTGAAAGAGCAGTCAGTGCTCTTAACAGCTGAGCCATCTCTCCAGCCCAAGAGAATTATTCTTTAAGGTTGTACTTGTAATGTTAAAATAGTGATAGAGACAAACCACAGTTAGGAGCTCACCCTCATTCTTAAAGCCGTGCACAGACACCTCAGCAAGACTTACGAAACGGGGTAACAGCGAGCACTGGATGCATGTTAGGGTCTAGCTGAAGGCCCAGGGTCACAGCAGAGGCTCCTGCAGTCCCTTCAGATATCCCAGAAAGGGGATTCCTCACAGCCCTGGAGTTTCCCTTCTTTTTTTGTAAACCAAATAAAGATCTTCTGCGTGGACACTGATGACTAGCTCCAATTCTCATTCTGATTGGATATCAGGTTCCCAGAGAACTGCTGTTAAAGTTCCCTGTTATGTAGTCACCACAGACCTACAGGGACTGACTCTCTCCAAATCCAGAGAATGGAGTCTTCAGCATTCCTCACTCTCTACCTGCTGCTGGGGACTTCCCTTGTGCTGACCCAGACCTTTAAACGTGAGTACAGGTCTTGAGGGAAAATCTTTTACAAGAAGAGCACCTAGGAAGCCTATCCAGCCACACTCTTCCAGCTGGGCTGGCCACACCCAGACTCCCTTGAGCCCTGAACCTCCTGTTTCCCTTCCACTGCCTGCCCTGGGAGGAAGGTCAAGTCAGACACCAGCCCCTTGCTTCCTTCAGGTTCCCACTCCTTGCGGTACTTCGACATCGTGGTGTCAAGGCCTGGCCTCGAGGAGACCTTCTACAGGACTATTGGGTTTGTGGACGACACAGAGTTTGTGCGCTTCAACAATGAGGCAGCAAATCCAAGGTTCGAGCCCCGAGTGCCCTGGATGGAGCAGGTGGGACAGAAGTACTGGGATGACCAGACACGTGTTGCCGAAGTCGCAGAGCAGCAGATTCGAGCATACTTTCCGAAACTGAGAGGCTACTTCAATCAGAGCACGAACAGTAAGTGACCCTGAACTCAGGTGGTGGCCAAGCCTTTTCTACATCCCCACATAGCCAGGTCCAAGGTTCAGCCCAAGGCTGAGACCACAGATAACCTTGACCAAGAAGAGCTGAGAGGACTGAGTCCTTTGTGGTTCTCAGTTTAGGTCCAAACATGGTTGGATGGGTAGGGAGGATGAAAGGACTGGGCCAAGGGGTTGAGACTGACTTGTGGGATGGGGCCAGGTTCTCACACCATCCAGAGGATGACTGGCTGCTACATTGGACCAGATGGGCACCTACTTCACGCATACCGTCAGTTTGGCTATGATGGGCAAGATTATCTCACCCTGAACGAGGACCTGAGCACCTGGACTGCGGCAGACAAGGCAGCTGAGATAACCCGGCGTGAGTGGGAGGCAGAAGATATGGCTGAACACTGGAGGGTCTACCTGCAGGGCCCTTGCGTTGTGTGGCTCCTTAAGTACCTGGAGATGGGAAATGAGACTCTGCTGCATGCAGGTAGGAGGGGCAAAGAAGCAATTCCTCCTAATGAGCTGGAGCCCACATCTCCTGAGAAGAAGGGAGGGGGCAATGAGATCAACTGGAATTCCGTGTGTCTGTCTGTGTCTGTCTCTGCGTGTGTCTCACTGTCTCTCTGACTTTGTCTCTCTATCTCTATTTGTTTCTCTGTCTCTCTGTTTCTTTGTCTCTGTCTCTCTTTGTCTCTCTCTCTCTCTCTACACACACACACACACACACACACACACACACACACACGGAGAGGGAAGAGTGACCCTGGGTTTCCTGGCCAACATCAGAGTATGGCTCGTCAGAGGGCTCACTCTTCTCTCAAAGTCTCAGTTAAGATTCTGTCTCAGGATAGGAGAAAAGATCTCTAAATTGTCATTCCCTTCCATCTGCAGTCCGTTGTGAGCCATGGCCTGTCTCAGGTTAGATTCTCTGCCTCCACACAGTGGTATGGTATGTCTGCAGCTGTCATGTAGAGTCTCGGCCCCGCTCAGTCAGAACAAAAGGTGTGTGTGTGTGTGTGTGTGTGCCTGGTAACCTAGAGTCTCCTACATGCTATTTTCCTGTCTGCTCCCAAAATGATCACAAGAATACCACCGAATCCCAAGGAAAAAAATGTTAATGTGCAAATTTTCCAACTTTCCTTTCAGATCCCCCAGAGGCACATGTGACCCATCACCCCAGACCTGGAGGAGATGTCACCCTGAGGTGCTGGGCCCTGGGCTTCTACCCTGCTGACATCACCCTAACCTGGCAGAGGGATGGGGAAGACCTGACCCAGGACACGGGGCTTGTGGAGACCAGGCCTTCAGGGGATGGTACCTTCCAGAAGTGGGCCGCTGTGGTGGTGCCTCCCGGAGAAGAGCAGAGATATGTGTGTAATGTGCAGCATGAGGGGCTGCCTGAGCCCCTCACCCTAAGATGGAGTAAGTAGGGTGTTGGCACACAATCTATTGTCAGGGAAAGCAGAAGCCCTTCTAGAGACCCTGAGCGGGGTCAAGGTTGAAATGTGGAGCCAGGGGCCTACATTTTTCATTTCTTTCCAGGCAGACCTCCCCAGTCTTTCATCCCCATCATAGTAGTGGCTGTTGGCCTGATTCTCCTGGGAGCTTCCGTGGCTGCTGTTGTAATGTGGAGGAAGACCTCAGGTAGGGAAAGGGGAAACCTAAGTTTTCTTTCCAACTGAGGAACTCTAAGCCCCAGATAGTTTTCTCTGCCTCCTTGCTGGGAAGGAGTGTGGCCCGTTATTCCCAAAGGAACAATTTTGAATGCCATAATCACAAGTATTTAAATATCAAAAGATCAAAATCCCCCAAATATACTATTTTTTTAATTTAGCCAAAAACATTAAGTTACATTTAAAGGACTAGTTAGTTAAAAAAAGAAACAAACATAAAAGCATAACAGAACAGGGGCCTCTTTACTCAGCAAAAATCAGTAATAGTATAAGCATTTGCATGTCTGTGGACTCAGATACATTAATAAAAGTCACACTGATGGAGCACTGTGAGCAGATGAGCCATATTCACAAAGACCTAGGTGGACAACAACAACAGCAACAACAAATATATATATATACACACACACATATTCCTATCATTGTCAGTTGTGTGCAAGGAGTGTTACATCTGCAGTTGTCTGAAGTAAGTCTTCTGAGAAAGTTAATCAAAATCCATAGTGGAGTACCACCAATATCTAGTCACCAGAAGACCCAAGAATTGATAAATTTTGCCTTATAAACATGCAGACATACAAAAAGGACATTTCCACTTACTGACAATGTTTCCGTCTTTCATATTTGCACCATGCTCACAGAGTCCACGCTGTGATGCATTTTCACAGACTCGATTTCACCAAATGTGTAAAGTGAATTAAAACCCTTAGAAAACCCTTTACACAATTTGAACCTCCATTTTTAAGAATAATGTAAGAATAGAATAAACAACATTTATATATAACTCTAAGGATTTTAAATAAACTAAAATTGATGTGGAAAAAATGTATCACAGGGCTAGATCAGGGATGGTTCATGAATACAGTCCATAGCGCTTGTGGGCTTTAGTGACTGTCAATTATACTTTGAAGGATTACATCATAGTGTAGAGGAGTTCACGTAGGAAACCTGTGAACTATGGATGGGGCAGACAGAGTGCAGAATGTTCTTCCCACAAACTGGCCTCCACGTGGTCAAAGATGAAGACACCACACCAGGTGAACACTATTTGTACTTGTTTATGCTAACTGCAAACATCACATGTGTAGAGGCCATTCTGCAGGTGCTTGTCTATAGGCGCTCGTAGTTAGCATAGACTGTAGAGGGAAGCACTGTTCCATATGTTCTTTCATATCCTGTTTTAGTTAGGGTTTCTATTGCTATGAGAAACACCATGACCAAAAGCAACTTGGGGAGGAAAGGGTTTATTGCACTCAGACTTCTATACAACAGTTCATCCTCAAAAGCAGTAAGGACAGGAACTCAAACAGGGCAGGTAAGAGATGACACATAGGCCAAGGAACAGTGCTGCTTACTGACTTACTCCTGATGACTTGCTCAGTCAGCTTTCCTATGGCACCTAAGACTGGGCCTTCCCCTATCAATTACTAAGAAAATGCCCTACAGGCTTGCCTACTGGTAGGCCTTATGGAGGCATTGTCGCAACTGAAGTTCTCTCCTCCTAGATGACTCTAGCTTGTGATAAGTAAACACAAAATCAGCCAGGACATCCTCTATGCACAAATTTGTTTGCCAACAAACCACAGACTTCACCAGCTTCTTCAGACATGAAGTTCTAAATCCTCAAAAATGTTCAGTGTTCGGTCTGGAGAGCTGGCTCTGTGGCTGAGAGTGCTTGCTGTCTTGCAAAGGTCTGTGGTTTGTTTTCCTGTGCCACACTGGGAGGCTCACAACCTCCTGTAACTTCACGTTGCATGTGCACTCTCTCTCTCTCTCTCTCTCTCTCTCTCTCTCTCTCTCTCTCACACACACACACACACACACACACACACACACGTGCACCCAGTAGAATAAATAACTGCTCAGGGTTAGAGCCGTGGCATCGGCGGCGTCTATCAGCGCTATGGCCGGCAGACCAGGATGTCATGGCCACATCGAAAGCATGTGCACACTGGGACCCGCGTACAGACACTCTACCATAAATAACACAGAAAAGTGCAGGACACATTTGTTGCTCTGTATACTGGGAGCCTGATTCCCAGCAGCCAGAGGTCAGAGGAGAAAGTCCCTCTGAGGAGACTCCAGGAGGGCGGTTGCACATCATGCCGCTTGCTTCTTCATTCCTCTTTGGATCTGCAGTCAGAGCTCTGAAAGTCCCTGGTGTCAGGACTAGGATTTCTTTTTCACATCCTAGTGGCCCTGCTGCTCCCCTAGCCTTTCATGGGTTGTTTTCTTCCCGCAAGTGGAAGAAGCCCCAGATATGATTAGGATGCCAGTTCTCTGGTGGGGTGGGTGACGTGCATGGAAGAGCTCTGCTAGCTGATAACTCCTCCTTTAGCCCTATCTCCCTAGGTCTTGTGTTCTACCTCAGGCAAGACATTCCAAGGATCCGATGTATTCCCCACAGGGTAAAAATTTGAAACCATAGAGGATATGAAATGGAAGGAGGGTGGAGCAGCCAACAGACCCCTGGTTCATGGGGGAGGCAAAGCATCACCAGTCACAGTGACTGATCTGGATTCCTTTCTGATTATTTTCTTTCACAGTGTAAGACCATGCCAATGTTGTACATAACCACACAGAATCTGTTGGATCAATTACCCTTTGCAGGATGAGTGCAAGAACTCCTGACTTCTGTAACTGGCTGTAATTTGGCTGTGTCTAAGTGTCTGTCAGAACCACGGGAGAAAAAGAGCTCATCCCAGCCCTGAGCACCAAACTGCATCCCAAAACTGACCTGCCACCCACTCCTGCTCCAGCAAATGCGGGTCTGGAAAGCCTCCATCTCCTAGGAGCTTTAGCAGTCCCCGGGTTGCAGCCTCTTACTTCCCTATGGGGAAGAAGGGTGTTGCCAAGCACGGAGGTACTCACCTTTAATCTCAGCACTCGGGAAGCAGAGGTGGGCAGATATTTGAGAATCTGAGAATAGCCTGATCTATATAGCAAGTTCTGGACCCACAAAAGCTACATAGTGAGACCTTGTTTAAAAATAAAAAATTAAACTGCTGTAGGAACTTCTACAACCACTTTGGAAATCAATCTGGTGCTTTCTCAGACAATTAGGAATAGTGCTACCTCAAGATACAGCTATACCACTGCTAGGCATATATCCAAAAGATGCTCAAGTACACAACAAGGACATTTGCTCAACCATATTTGTAGCAGCTTTATTTGTAATAGCCAGAACCTGGAAACAACACAGATGTCCCTCAGTTGAGGAATGGATACAGAAATTGTGGTACTTTTACACAATGGAATACTACTCAGCAATTGAAAACAAGGAAATCATGAAATTTGCAGGCAAATGGTGGGATCTAGAAAAGATCATTCTGAAAGAGGTATCCCAAAAAGAGAAAGACACACATGGTATATACTCACTTATATAGACCTATAAGATAGGATAAACATACTAAAATCTGTATACCTAAAGAAGATAAACAAGAAAGATGACCCTGGGTAAGGTGATCAACCCTCACTTAGAAAGACAAATGGGATGGACATTGGTTGTAAGAGAAAACAACAGGACAAGAGCCTACTACAGAGGGCCTCTGAAAGACTCTACCTAGCAGCGTATAAAAGCAGATACTGATAACTCATAATCAAACCTTCGGCAGAGTGCAGGGAATCATATGAAAGAAGGGGGAGTTAATATGACCTGGAGAGGACAGGGGCTCCACAAGGACCAAACATATCTGGGCACAAGGGTCTTTTGTGAGACTGTGTCTCCAACCAAGGACCATGTATGGATATAACCTAGAACCCCTCCTCGGATATAGCCCATGGTAGCTCAATATCCAAGTGGGTCCCCTAGTAAAGGGAACAGGGACTATTTCTGACATGAATACAATGGCTGCCTCTTTGACTTCCCCTCACCCCCCGCCACCCGATGGAGGAGCAGCCCTGCTAGGCCCCAGAGGAGGACTTTGCAGCCAGGCCTGAAGATACCTGATAAGCTAGGGTCAGATGAAATGGGAGGAGGTCCTCCCCAATCAGTGGACTTGGAAAGGGGTAGGGAAGAGATGAGGGAGGGATGGTGGGATTGGGAGGGAATGAGGAAGTGGGATACAGCTGGGATACAAAGTTAATAAAATGTAACTAATATTAAAAAAATAAAAATTTAATAAAAAAACAGCTGTAGGAATGGGTCTGCTTTTTAACTTCTAGATATAAGATGTGGTATACAGGTTCATTAAAATAGCAGACTATTCACAAAACTTGACAAGAAATAAACTCTGAAGATATCCAAGACCCATGTATTTGATGTACTGAGTACGTTACAGATTGAATAGGAAAAGAGTAGGGCTATAGAATGTGGCTGGGCTTGGTCAGTGCTCTTCCTTTCATGGTTTCGGACATAGTCATTCTTAACTAGGTCATTCCCTCCTCCTCTGTCTTTGACCATCAACATAATGTTGCTCCACCAAGAACTGTCATCACAGGGACTCAGCCGTACCTAGGCCTTGCAGAAATAGCTCCCAGTCTCTGCTCGGGCCTAAGCCCCACCCTCACCCTTCATCTTTATATTTTCTCTTTTTATTTGTGTGCATGATGCCTTTTCTGGTTGCTTAGTAAACATTCAGTCTTTTTCTACTCTGAGTGTCTTCATCTCTGTCAGAAATTAGCTATTTTCGGGGTCGTTTTGATTTCTATTTCCCTGATGAAGAAGAATGTTGAGCATTTCTTTAAGTGTTTCTCTGCCATTCAATGTTCCTCTATTGAGAATTCTCTGTTTGGCTCTGTACCCCATTTTTTAATTGGATTACTCGATTTGTTGCTGTTTAACTTCTTGAGTTTTTTATATATTCTGGATATTAGTCTTCTGTCAGATATAGGGTTGGTGAAGATCCTTTCCCAATCTGTAGGCTGTCATTTTCTTCTGACGACAGTGTCCTTTGCTTTACAGAAGCTTTTCAGCTTCATGAGGTCCCAGTTATTGATTGTTGCTCTTAGAGCCTGTGCTGTTGGTGTTCTGTTCCGTTCAAGAAGTTGTCTCCTATGCCAATGAGTGCAAGGCTCTTCCCCACTTTTTCTTCTAACAGGTTTAATGTGTCCGTTTTTACACTGAGATCTTTGATCCACTTGGATTTTAGTTTTGTGCAGGGTTAATACTCCAAACAAGGACCATGCATGGAGATAACCTAGAACACCTGCACAGAAGTAGCCCATGGCAGCTCAATATCCAAGAGGGTTCCCCAATAATAGGAACAGGGACTGTCTCTGACATGAACTCATAGGCTGGCTCTTTGATCACCTCCACCTGAGAGGGAAGCAGCCAGTCTTGATGAGACCTGATAAGCTAGGGTCAGATGGAAGGGGAGGAGGACCTACCCTCTCATTGGATGGGGGAGGGGCATAGGAGAGGAAGAGTAAGGGAGGGTGGGATTGGGAGGGGGGGAGAGAGGGGGCTATAGCTAGGATACAAAGTGAATAAACTGTAATTAAAAAAAGATAAAAAGAAAGCTACTTCAAAACAAACAAACAAAAAGAAATGAGGTATTTTGTCTATCATTTTCCCCAAAAGACCCAGAGAAGCTTCTAAAAGTAGGTGGGCTTAAATAGAGAAGTATACTTTCAGGCTCCTTTAACTCTTTCCTTCCTGCAGGGCTGTTTCATGGATTGAATTTTTCATCTCTTCCCCAATCTTTTTAAAGAATACAAATTCAGGAACTAGCAGAGAGAGGATAAACTGACATAAAATTCTATTAAGTCCTATCTTCTTTGCTCACCATCCCTTTTCCTTCCCTGATCTCTTTAAGGCCCTGCTCAATCCCAATAGGTGATGTGTATGTGTGTGTGTGTGTGCATGTGCGTGCACCTATGTGTCTGTGTGTCTTTTTAAATTTTTATGTGGATGGAAAACCAGCCCCATGAGTCATATATGCTCCTTTATTTTTCCCACTGCACATGCTAGGCAAATGCTCTTCTGTGCACTATACTCCCAGCCACTTTGAGACAGAGTCTCACAATGTCTCAGACTGGCCTTGCGTTCCTAATCCTCCCACCTCAATCTCCGAAGTGCTTAGATAAGTTATACATTTTGTAGTAAGACATGTACAGTGAGCTATGGAATGTGAAGACTGACTTAAAAAGAATAGAGAGAAGAAAGGATAGAAAGAGAACAACATTGCTGAGGAAGCTCATGTGTCTCTGAGCTCACAGTGAGGGTCTTATGCTACAGGGGCCACAAAGCACTGGCCTACGTCCTGATCATTATAGATCCTGCCAGCAGGAGAGGGAGGGCATTTGTACTGATCCAGATGACAACTGTTGAACGCTGTCTACATGACATAAAATGTTAGCATATAGGATAAAACAAAGAACTGAAAACAGCCCTGGATGCCAGCCTTGTGGGTATGTATCCTAGTGGGAGTGGTACACGGTACACACTACAGAGCAGCAAATGTGGCTGGTGATCATAGTGCGAGGTGGCAAGTTTACAGGGAAGGGCATCCAGAGTGTGGGTGTGAGTGCAGGGCTGTTGCGCTGGAGTGCTCAGTGTGCGCCTCATTGAGAAGGCCATCTGTAAAGACAAATATAAAGAAAATGAAGGAATTAGTAGTAAGAACGTCTTCAGGACGTTATTTTAAAGTGAGAGGATTGTTCATGCCCTCAGGGGAGGATCTTAGCTATGTTCTAGAGAAATATAAGATCTAGGATTGGAGAGCAGTCATTGAGAGGCAATCAGAGGCAGATATGGTCTTATAGATCTAAAACAGACCAGAAGGAAGAGTGAGTGAGTGGGACAGTTTTAAATAGATTAGGTGTAGCTATTTTCGAAGGATTACTCCATCTTCACAGATGAGAACAGAATTAAAACAGAAAGACTGTCAAGGCATTGGAACAGCATAGGAAACTATCCAGTCTTCCAGATGACAACTAGCAATGTTGATTGCTGGAGCTATGTATGAAGAGCTGAGATAATGAGATAATGAAAATGATGGCATGGTCTATGCAATTTGAAAATGAATTCTATAGACCAAGTCCAGAAGGTAGAAGAGAAGAGTTTTAAAAGACACTAAAATCATGACGATGAGATTACAAAGATGGAATTACCTTCACCTGAGAAGGGGATGATCCTGACAGGGTATATGTCATAAGAGCATCAGTGGAGGAGATCTTAAACTGAGGGATTAAAGTTTTCTTCCACCATTCCCAATTTATGTGGTGAATAGCACCCAGGACATAGGCAGAGGCCTAGGCAGAGACGGAAATGCATTGGAGAGATGTTGGCAAGTAGAGTTTTTATTAAGTGAGACTTGGAGCTATTTTATATAACAAGTAACTCTAGTTTTACAACAATTGTATATTTGAAACTTGTTAAAAGAATAGATATTAAATATTTTACAATATCACCCTGCTATCTTTATATGCCTGGCAAATGTCATTAAACATTAATTTCCAGCTTTGTCTATGTTATAATAGATATTTTCCTTCTTGCACTTGAGTAGTTTTCCTTTGTTTCAGGGAAGACACACAGAACTCAGAAAAGTATCACACTTGTGATTTTAGTTTGTCATAGACAAAGATACACATGAGAGCAGGGAGAAAAGACACAGAGAAACTTCTGTGAGGTCCTCAAAGTATACAACCCTTCCAAACACCAATGTTTAAACATGCGGACCTCACCTTGGTATTGAGTTTCTACTGAGACTTCCTTATAGCTTCATGTAGATTTTGGCCTCATAGATGAACTTACTTTCTAACCCCCCTCACTAAAGTATCAAGCCACTGTCACCAAGTCCCAAATCACCAGATCTAATCATGTAATCTTTCTGTAATAACGAACTCCCCATCAAAAGTTTGCTTGGAGCCCCCCATAAAGCCTGTTGTGAATATAAACTTAGGTGTGAGTCAAATGACCAATGAGTTACTAAAACAGTCAAGGTTTTCAAAGCTCTATTTCAAGAATCCAAGGCAAAGACCAGACAAATTGATTAATATATATCAAAAACTTGGTCTCATCTCTCTCAGTCACTCCTGCCTTCTTTCAGATCTCCACAGCAGTTAATTACCCTGGTGTGTATACTGTGGATAGTGTGAAGCCCCTTGACAAACTAAAATTCATATTTTAAAATACTGTAGAATTGTTTTGTTTATTCCCATGTGATTTGAACTTCTTGTCTTGTCTGAAATGTTCATAACTCCTGAGAGAGGGAGGAAATCAAGTTAACTGATCATTTATTAGAATGAAGTGCCTTCATGTACATAAGATATGAGTCTCATTGATCTCCTCCATATAGCTGATTGTCTTTAAACAACTTCTTCCCAAAGATCTTTTTCAGAGCCAACATCACCTCTTTGTTCCTAAGAGTATATATTAGTGGGTTTAGCACTGGGGTAACTGCACTGTAAATGATAGCAACCATCCGATCCTCCCTCATGGAAGAGGCTGATGCGGTGGCAGGACGGATGTATGTGAAGCCAACAGGTCCATAGAAAAGACAAACCACCATAAAGTGGGAGGTGCAAGTGGACAGAGCCTTCTTAAGCATTCTGCAGGACTGATTCTTGAAGAGAAGAAAGACAATGATGTAGAAGTAGGAGATGAGTGTGAGGAGGAAGGCCCCCATGGATATGCTGCCTGTAACAATGGAAAGGAGCCACTGATTGAGCACTGTGTTGCCACAGGCCACTTCTAAGAGGGGCTTAACATCACAGAAGAAGTGACTGAGTTTGTGAGAGTGGCAAAAGTTCAAGTGAGCAGTCATAACCGAATGCATCAGCGCATAGAGGAAGCTGGTAAGCCAGGCCATAGCTGCCAACATGATGCACAACTGAGGATTCATAATAGCAGTGTAGCGGAGTGGGCTGCAAATGGCCACAAAACGGTCAAAGGCCATCACAGCCAGCAAGATGGCCTCCGTGCTTCCCAAGAAGTGGAAGAAGTGTAGCTGAGTGATGCAGCCTAGGAACGATATGGTCCTATGCCTGGAGAGAAGGTTGATGAGAACCTTGGGAAGAGTCACTGAAGAGTAGCAAATATCTAGGCAGGAAAGGTTTCCCAGGAAGAAGTACATAGGGGAGTGGAGTTTTCTCTCCAAAGTGATGATCATTAATATCACTCCATTTCCAACCAAATTCAGCAAGTAAATGGTTAAAAACATCACAAAAAAGATGGGCCGCAGCTCCTGAATGCTGGTCAGGCCAAGCAAGAGGAACTCATCAAATGAAGTGGTATTCTCCATCACTGAAGGAAGATATAAGGAAAGCAATGTGTTACTGAAGTTAAAACATTACTCTGTGGGGACTAAGTGAAATACAAACTGACTCAGGATGAGCTTCTGAGTAAAGAATATTTAGGAGTCAGGGTTCATTTACTTACAATGGAGTAAAAGATTAGTACACCTGATAAATTCTGAACCTGTAAAATGATTAATAAGTGAAGCATGTGAGGACTAAACTATATAAATAAGGGCACTTTTTCACAGGATCTTTCCATAAACTCATACACAACACTAGGAAAAAAAGGATTCTAACCTGTCAAAAGCTCACAGACTAAGGGAGTAATTGCTTACTTTAGGGTTTAGGTCCTGAGAATCATACAGATATGGCCTAGTGAGAATTACCTCACTTCTCCTGAACCCAAACAGTCAACAAGGGATCTCTACGTCTTCCTTGACCACCTAAATCTTCTGTGAGGTAAAAGGAGGTTGGTGAATTTGAGACCAGCCTAGGCTACCATATTTTAATAGAGGGAGAGAGAAAGAAATAGGAAAAAAAAAGACAAAATAACACATTATAGGGAGAGAAAGAGAAGTAGAAAGCCCACAAATTTCAAATATCACGTAAGTAAAGGGAAAATAGACTAATTTTCATCACAGCATAGCTACAGGCTCTGAGCATAGCTGAGAAAACCTCGAAATACTGAGAGGTTCTCGCAATATAACAACACTCCGTTTTCGACTTAGGAAAGTTCCCCACAGTGAGATTTTCTTGAGAGAAGGGGAGTAAACAGAAAGAAGACAAGGTACAACATAAACAGAGGGTGACAGAAAAATGGAGTAAATTAAGAACAAAGGAAAATTGAGGGGAGGTGGTCAAAGAACCAGCCACTGAGTTCATGTCAAAGACAGCTCCTGTGGCAGCCTTACCAGGCCACAGAGGAAGATAATTCAGACAAACCTGGTGAGGCCTGATAGGCTAGGGTCAGAGGGAAGGGTAGAGGGACCTTACCTTTCAGTGTACTGGTAGATGGAAGGAGGGCAGGATTGTGGGGGGGGGGGGGATGAGGGAGGGGGCTTCAGCTGGGATACAAAGTGAATAAATTGTAATAAAAAAATTAAAAAGTTTTTTGGGAAAAAGAACAAAGGAAACTGTCATTTGAGAAAAAAGCAAACACACAGACTCAATAGAAGAAAAAGCTTGGACTATGTTGAGGCATTGGAAAAAGAATATGAGCTATTCTTCACTACCACCCACAGGAAGAAGCTCTGCTAGTTAGTGGTCCAGAATATCAGAATCCAATACAAATTCCCAGTAAATATCTTTGAAAGTTAAAAGAATGAAGAATATGTAGTTAAATCTACAATTAGGAGATGGAATTAATAAAAATAATAGGAATTTTACAATAAAAAACAAATGTACAATAGAAAAAATGAGCAAAGATAAAAACTGTTATTTAAAAAGATTATGAAGATGATGAGCTCCACCAAATGTATGTCAACAACTCAAAAGACAGTCTTTTTGTAGATACGATCAATGTTAAAAATGCAGAAAACAAACCAATCAAATATTAACACAATATGATGTGTTACGAATTTACAGCTGACTGTGTTGACTCAGTGATTATGTAATGAAATCTCCCTATTGCTTCTGATGCTAACTTATCTGGGTATGTCATTCCAGACAGCAAGATGCCAAAACAATTCACCGATCCTCTATTGCTAAAGTCATTTACTTAATCCAGGGCATAAATTATTTGCATTCTGCTGTGTTGTTTTCATGGGCTTCAATGTTTTCTTAAGTTTAGCGTCACAGTCAGAGGGATCTTTTGGATAAAGTGTAGGTGCAAGCTTTTATGGAAGGTAAATATAAGGTGTATTAACAAACACTGAACAGGTAATATTAAACTGTTAGTGAACCCAGTAAATGCATAGAAAGCAGATAAACATGAAAGCTATTATTTTGGATGCTGGGGTTACAGTATTGAAAAAATGGAAAACATTTTTCTTTCTAGAACTTGCATTTAAGTTGAAGATATATGGTAAGATACAGTACACCAAATTAAGATACATTCTATTTATAACAACAGAGCAGGGAAGGACAATTGTGTATGTGTGTGTGTGTGTTCACATGAGGTTGTATGTGTGTGTGTGTGTGTGTGTGTTCACATGAGGTAGTTAGTAAAACAGAATTTATGACAAAGATCTAGAAGAGATGAGGGAATTATTCATGCAGATTTATCAAGTGTAAGATTCACCCCAGTGGAGAACAGGTGTTGTTGACCTGGAGGTCACTGTAGTTGAGGCAGGAAGTTAGAGAGGAGAGAGAGACTCACAAGTGAAGAGGGGGAAGGTGGTGCAGGGTCCTCTAGGACATCGCAGTGCTGTGGCGAAACAGACAAATGTGGATCTGTACTGAGAATAACTGACTGTAGAATCTGAAATGTTTGCATTAGGCCTTTTGGTTTACGCTCTTTAAGAAGAAGAAAGGTGTTCAGAAACAATCTCTTTTTCATAGATTTCATAGACCATGACTCACTACAAATCTCAATGTTTTGGAACGGGATAAGTGTATGCTCAGCCCACTTCTCTATTTTAACACTCTAGTCTTATACAATTTCCCCCTCCTATTTTAAACAGATGATTTTGTTTATATTTTGAATATATTCTGTGTTAATATTTTACAAAATTAAAACTGTTCTAAAAAAAAGTGCATTATCTGTACCTTAGTCCACTTGCCACCCAGGCCCTTTTCCCAGAGAGCATGTTTGTGATTTACCCTGGTATGTTCAGAGGGACTGTCTCCCACAAAGAAGAGTCAGTGAGAATCCCAGCACACTGATCACCCTGTATTGAATCTTGATTTTGTCACTCCACACATCATTCTGGAATTCTGAATGTATGCCCTTATGTGTGCATGTTTGTATATTTATCTAAAAGTATGTATGATTTTTACATTTTTCTGAGCTTATCTGGCAGTTAAGTTTTATTTTGAGCATATTTATATATACATATGTATTTAAATTCTGCAAACTATTTCCTTTTATAAATATAATTTAGTCATAGTTTGATGTATTTAGATTACTTCCATTCACTTGTGTTTAAAATGCTCAAATGAACATAATGGCATAATATGTAATTTTGAACATGTTGAGGGAGTTGTACAGATAAATTGTGATTATAATCCATGTGATTAAAAACTTTCAATGATGACAGAATTGAAATTTTATCTTCTCATAAATAGTACAAAAATCCACCATGACAAATTTCTGTTTAAATATACTCAAACAAATATAATTTTTTAGTAAACATTTTGATGATGTCAAATATCTGAACTACAATTCTAACTGTAATCTTTGCAACCTGCAGCTATGGCTAACCCTAAAGCTGTGTCCCTGTACTCTGTCCTTCCAGAGGTAACAAACTATAACCAGAAGGCACAGCCAGGTCACTAAACTGCTGCAGTTCGTCAGTCACCCCTGTACACATCCATTCTGTGTTTGTACCCACTTCGTAATTTCATTGTGTCCCCATGCTAGCACTCCACTGAAAACAGAACAGTGCGCTCACCACAGGGACAGTCTTTATTCTTTTCCTGTCCACAGCCATGCAACTGTCTCTTCTTACACCTCATTCCACAGCGTCGGGGACGACTTATCTGTCCTCAGTTTCTACATATTACCCACTTAAAAACATGCCACACAGGCACAAAACCTACGGCAAATCCTCCTCAGAGAGGCTAAACTTAAGCAGATCCAACAGATATTCCATCCATTGTTCATTCCTTCTTTGTAATGGCTTTTGGCGTTAAAGGACAAAAGAGTTTCACTATGTAGCCCAGACTGGCCTGAACGCCCCTTTTCTTCCTTAGCCTCTGTAAGTTCTGGGATTGCGAATATGAGGAACCACAGCCAGGTTTTTCATTCCTGTTACTGCAGAATTGTTTTCTCTAACATATAATACAATTTGCTTTCATATTCATTCACTGAATAATTTCTGTTCTACTTTGAGTTTTTGGTTTTTATAAACACTATAAACACTAACATATAAGATTTTCTGTGAATATATCATACATTTTTATTTTGTTGAGGGAAAGGCTGAGGTTTTAAAAGGACTACAGTGCAACTGCAGCTATAAGTTATTATTAACAAACCCATGATATTGTGTTTATTAATATTTGTTTGACTTGTTTTCTACATTTTTAACATTGATCATCTCTGCAAAAAGACTGTCGTTTGAGTTGGTCAACACAGACAGCAAAGAAATGCCTGCCATCGACAGGTAAGATCATATTTACCTTTTATTACAGTTTGCATCTACACTTTATCCACAAGATGCACCTGGCTGTGATGCTAAACTTAAAAACATCAGAGCACATGAAAACAACACACCAGAACACAAATGATCTATGTCCTGGATTAAGTAAATATAACTGTTGATAGTGGGGAATTTCAAGAATCATGAACAGAACAGAAGGACATACTGACATAGGTGGTCAGAAATTTGGAGTTATATGCATGAAATGTAAGAAGTATAGTCCACCATATTCACAAATTATTCCATTTTTCTGATAATTGAATCATCCCTCCTCCACTAAAAACACGCTCATACAGTCATGCGTTTACTTAACACCAAATACAACCTGACTTGTTGCCAGCGCTGGGACTCAGTCTGCTGCTGTAAAGAACCCTGACTTTGACAGATACTAAGAGATTAATTCTCTAAATTTTTCTTGTTTGGTTTTGGTTTTGGTTTTTCAAAATAGGGTTTCTCTGTGTAGCCACTGCTGTCCTGGAGTTCACTCTGTAGACTGTGTTGGCCTCAAACTCACAGAGATCTACCTGCCTCCTGAGTGCTGGGATTAAAGGTATGCACCACCATGCCCAGCACATTCCTCTAATTCTTTGTGCTCTCTCCCTTCCCCTTATCTCCTCCCTCATTCCAACATGAACACCTGTGCTCTACCAGATCCAACAAAGTCCCACACTCTCTGACACATACTTACAACATAGGATACTATGCTTGGTCACACAATCTTCCCTGAGATTTGAAACACCCACTGTGAATACATACAAAAACAAAACAAACCACCTAAACAAACAAAAACAAAAAACTATACAAATTAGGGGTGAAAGACAGTGACTCATACAGTGAACTTCTACTCTGTTTATTCTATGATTTTCATGAACTGTAGTCAAAGATGACTCCCAGTTATCCTCACTCACCCATTGTTGTGGTCTGAACTTCCTTTCATCAGAAGAAAAAAAAATTACCCTGTCCATGTGAAGACACACTTACCATAAGCCAAGCTCTCAGGAGGTGGACGATCAAGAGCTCAAAGAGTTCATCTGGGCTACAAAGTGATTTTAACACTAGCTTGAGCTATATAACACCTTGTCTAAGGAAAAAAGGAAGGAGGCAGGGAGGAAAGGAGGAAATGAGAGAGATAAAAAGAGGGGGAAGTGATGAAAATTTTCTGCCAGTATTACATTTGCCCTTTAGCTAAGCTGCTTTACATACTTTAGAATGGATATTGCAACTTATTTATAATTACAATAGTTAATCTCAGTAGATCTCACCTTTTATTCTGACAAAGGGAAAGCTAGAATGAACCCTCTCATACTTCCTCAGCAGTGTCTTGGGCATTAACATCTTGGAGTCTCTCCAAGGATTCATTCTGTCTAAATTTCTTTTCCCATAAGTATCAATTTATTTCTTTTCTTTTTGTTCTAGTCAAACTATTTCATTGATGTTAGAAATAATAAAATTTTGGTAAAACCCTTTGCCAATTATAAAGGAGAACAGGGAGGTAATAATATGAAAGATGAGGTGGTACAATAGCATTCCCTGAGAAATCTGACATCTACTAAATGCAAAAAGCCACGAAACTTAGAGAAATATACCTCAAGTTAAAATGATTAACTTTAAGTTGAGTTCTACAGAGTTCTACTGTTGCTAATTTATGCTCAAACATGGAAGACGGAGCAATAGGAGTGAGTTTGGCTAACTTACCTGTAGAGACTGGTGTTCATATAGACACTTGGCAGAAGCGGCAAGTGGACCTATTGAATAAATTTTGATAAATTCATTTGGGACGTTGTGATTAATATTATTTCTGAGTGTAAGTTGAGGAATAATATATTTCATGTCTGCGTCAAACTGCTAAATTCAACTTTAGATTCATTAGAACTTATGTCATGTTAGCCATATAGTAAAGGATAACCATTCTACAATCCAGTGACCCAAAGAAGCTAAGTAACAAAGAGGGCCCAAGGGACGATGCTTGAATCTCACTCAAAAGAGAAATAAAATAGACATCGGAAGTGGATGAAGAAAGAGAACTGGGTTGGAGAAGGGCTGGGAAGGGAAATGGATATGGATCAGATGTGGGGAACCGAGTTGAGAAGTAAGAGGACTGAGAAAGAGAAGGGAGAACGATAGGAGAGGCATCTCGGGGACAAGCTAGAGACCCGGGATAGTGTAGGCTCCTGGGAGAATATGGGGGTGACTCTAGGTGAAACTCCTAGCAGGGCTTTGATGGCAATGAGGCGATTCCGAGGATGGAGCCACAGCCATGGATGGAGCAGGAGGGGCCAGAGTATTGGGAGGAGCTGAAACTCAGAGTCAAAACTATTGCCCAAAGGGCCAGAGCGAACCTTGGAGCCCTGCTCTTTTATGAGACCCTTGTGCCCAGATATATTTGGTCCTTGTGGAGCTTCTGTCCTCTCTAGGTCATATTAACTCCCCCTTCTTTCATATGATTCCCTGCAATCTGCCCAAGGTTTGGTTATGAGTCTTAATATCTGCTTTGATACACTGCTAGGTAGTCTTTCAGGGGCCCTCTGTGGTAGGCTCCTGTCCTGTTGTTTTCTCCTACTTCCAATGTCCATCTCATTTGTCTTTCTAAGTGAAGATTGATCATCTTACCCCGGGTCCTCTTTCTTGTTTATCTTCTTTAGGTGTATAGATTTCAGTATGTTTATCATATCTTATAGGTCTATATAAGTGAATATACACACCATGTGTGTCTTTCTTCTTCTGGGATACCTCTTTCAGAATGATCTTTTCTAGATCCCACCATTTGCCTGCAAATTTCATGATTTCCTTGTTTTTAATTGTTGAGTAGTATTCCATTATGTAAAAATATCACAATTTCTGTATCCATTCCTCCATTGGTGGACATTTGGGTATTACAAAAAAAGCTGCTACAAACATGGTTGAGCAAATGTCCTTGTTGTGTACTTGAGAATTGACCCGCTAGAAGGTTTTATTACACTTCCTTCATATCTCACCATGTTTTCACATCCTACCCTTGGTCTGTAGTCCTAGTTCTAGTAGCTTCCCTTGGGCTAGGATTAAGACCTTCTTGGCCCTGCTGGCTTCCTGGCCTTTTATCCACTGTTTTCTTTCACAGGTGAGGTGAAAGCAGAAGTAGTTATACTCAGACTACCAGTAAGTTTGGTGGGGTATGGTCCCTGATATGTGATAGAATAGACAGTAGCCGGAGGGGGAACAAAGTTAGCTCAAAACTCCTTCTTTATCACATGTCCTGTTGGCTCTGATCAAGTTTAATTTGTTTTCTCACAGGCAGGAACAGTGATCTAATGTCTCCCTTACCATTTAGAAAAGTGTTAACATTTAGGCAGCCTGCTTCTGGGTTGCCTAGTAACCTATGATGTCATCATGTTTCACCAGCCAGGTAGAGGGACCTGGCAGGCTTCAGTTGCACAGGGGCTATAAATGGAACCCCTGCTTCTTACCCCTCTCTTGCTCTGACCCCTTTCTCCTACTCTCCCCTTTCTCCGTGGGGCACCCTTTAATAAAATCATGTGCACAACAGATATTATATGAAAAAGGTTTATTGGATGGAGATGAAGAGAGAGGGAGGAGGAGGAGGACGAGAGAGAGATACATTATAGGGGGAGGGGAAGGGAAACCCAGGAGAGAAAGGGGAGAGAACTGGGAAAAACAAGAGAACGAGAAATAGAAAAGATCATCCTGAGTGAGGTAACCCAGAAGCAGAAAGACACACATGGTATATACTCACTTATAAGTGCACATTAGACATATAATATAGGATAAATATACTAAAATCTATACTCCTAAAGAAGCTAAACAAGAAGGTGGACCCTAGGATAGTTGCTCAATCCTCACTCAGAAAGCAAATGGGATGGATATTGGAAGTAGGAGAAAACAGGAGCCTACCACAGAGGGCCTCTGAAAGACTCTACCCAGCAGTGTATCAAAACAGATACTGAGACTCACAGCCAAACTTTGGGCAGAGTGCAAGGAATCTTATGAAAGAAGAGGGAGATAGAAAGACCTGAAGGGGATAGGAGCTCCACAAGGAGGGCAACAGAACCAAAAAATCTGGGCATAGGGGTCTTTTCAAAGATCTATACTCCAAACGAGGACCATGCATGGAGATAACCTAGACCCCTTGCTCAGATGTAGCCCATTGCAGCTCAGCCTCCAAGTGGGTTCCCTAGTAAGGGGTTCCCTAGTAAGGGGAGCACGGCTGTCTCTGACATGAACTCAGTGGCTGGCTCTTTGATCACCTCCTCTTAGGGTGAGTGCAACTGTACCAGGCCACAGAGGAAGACAATGCAGCCAGTCCTGATGAGAACTGGTAGGCTAGGGTCAGATGGAAGGGGAGGAGGACCTCCCCTATCAGTGGACAGGAGGAGGGGCATGGGAGGAGAAAAAGAAGGGAGGGTGGGATTGGGAGGAGATGAGGGAGGTGGCTACAGTTGGGATACAAACTGAATAAATTATAATAATCAAAAAATAAAAAAGAGAACAAGAAAGCAAGGACACAAGTGAAAGAGCTAAGAGGCAGGGGTCCATTTATAATTCCTGAGCAACTGAACCAAGCCTGCCACGTGTGTCTACCTGGCAGATGACGCACGATGACAGCATAGATTACTAGGCAACCCAGAAGCAGGCTGCCTACATGTGAACAGTAAGGTCTCGCAGGACCTAACCTGTGACATGTGGTTGGACAGAGGATAGACTCCTGGGTTATGGGGACTGTAGGGATTGGTACATTTTGAGTTCAGTTCTTCAGAGTATCACCACGCCCAGAGAACAGTGAATTTCTTCCTGTTTTCTTCCACAGTATAAAACCACTGCTTTGTATGGGGCTGAGGCTTACAAGATGTGCTGAGATCTTTCCTTCTCTACTAGGAATCTAAGAGTTCCTCAGTTTCTCTTTCTGCAGTTGGCATCTCACTTAGTCTCCTGTCAGCACAATGGGACCAAGTGAGCAGCACAGGCCAGTGCTGAGGACTGAGTCTCCTCTCCATACCTGTGCCTCATCCCCATCTCATCTGTACCACAGACAGAGCTGGGACTTACCCATCCCTCATGGAACTTTAGGTTTCTATGAGCTGCGGCTTCTTACTTCCCTACTGAAAATGAGGATGTAGATATAGCTTTATTGTCTAACTTCTGAATAAACATGTGGTTTGTGGATTTATTAAAATAGGAAGATTTGTAAATTTGATAGGAAATAAAACCTGGAAACTTCCAAATCCTGTGTTTAATGTACTGAGTCTGTTATGGGTGGATCAGAAGGCTGGAGAGAAGACTGTGGCTGGAATTTGTCAGCATTGTGTCTTCTGTGGGCATAGAATCACCTCCTCAACCTTTGACCTTCAGTAGAATGAAATGTGAATTATATTTAATAAAATCCCTTTCTTTAAGGAGATTTCTCCACCTGCTCCTCTCACCTGGCTGTGGTGTCCACATTCTATGGAACACTCATGGGCTTGTGCATTGCGCCCTCTGCTGTCCATTCCCAGCTCCTCTCCAAGGTGGCTGCCCTGCTCTACACAGTGGTCACGCCCATCTTCAACCCTGTCCTTTACACCTTGAGGAACCAGGAGGTGCATCAGGCACCAAGAAGCCTTCGCTACTGCAAACCAACTGAAATGTGACCTAAGAAGGAGGGCAGTCAAGATTTTTCTATTAGATTTTCAGTTTCTTGATTGAAAAATATCCCGCAGTGGGCTGGAGACGAGTATCTTTGTTCTTCCTCAGAATTTCCCTTTAGTCTTCTGAAGATAATAGTTCAACAAATTTCAAATGTTGGTTTAAAAGATTATGTAAACTACTATGAGTGGTTTCTTAAATATACCATAAGTATTTGATGATCACATAATGAAGACATGTACTGAATTGTCACTCTGTAGCCTGTTGCTCTATGCAGCACTGCTACTAGTGAGTAATGGAAAGAAAATTACAGAAACAAAAACACCAATACAGAAACAAATCTAGAACGATGTTCATTTATGTTATTGTGGTATGACCTTTGAAGAGATCCTAATTTGTGCATTTGGGCTTGAGCACGCAATCTTGATAATGGAATTTGCAATTTGCTTTCCCACGAAATGATATGTCATAAGTAACTTTACACATACAATACATATACACACAATAACAATAATAAATTATTTTAAAGGGAATCCTGTAATATACTCTCCATTGAAATATGAATAAAATGATGTTCTTTATCTTCCTGCTCCTATTGACCTGGGTTATCTTCAGACTCACCAGCTTCCTAACCTCTTACTTGTGATTTAACTTCTGTAAATTCTAAAGTTCCCTTTAACATAATTTGTCAGTGGCATCCAGTTTCAGCTGGAGGAAGGGTATTAGAAAAAGACAGAAATACTTAAATTCACTAGATCTCCAGGATAGGGGAGACTGTAAAGCCTACAAGTATATCAGGGAGCTGTTGTTACTAAACCACTGGTAGAAATTCTAACAAATATTAAATGATTGTACTGATTGCAATAGATATTCACACTTCTGGAATATGAGTACAAGAAGATAGATTAAAGACTATCAAACCCAACACAGTGTTATTTCTAATAGATCATTGTATTTGTTACTTGTTGTTGTGGCAAAATACCTGACAGACACAGTTTAGGAATGAAAGTTTCATTTTGTTTAAGGTTTGAAGAATACAGTACATCAGGATGAGAAAGGCACAGCAGCAGGAGGATGGGGTAGAAAATCCCATTGCACCAGTGATAACAAGCGAAGACGATGAACGATAGAAAGCTAGGGCTTTTCTTTTAACCGTCGTGTTCAGTCGAGGGCCATTCTGTGGAATGGAGGGTGCCACTCGCACTCAAGATGGATCTTTCTTCCTCAGTGAAATCTCTCCAGAAACACCCTCACAGACATGCCCAGATGTGTGTGCTCTGGGTAATTCCAGTTGAGTTAACGCTGAAGACCAACCACAGCAATCATACAACCCTCCCATGGGCCGTGGTGTCACACTCATTTCACATGTGTGGAAGTGATGTAGAGTGTGACCCTTCCAGAGTGATGATTCTCAGTCCTGAGACTTCTCCATGTTCACGATCCTTCTCAGTGAACTCTTAACATCCTTATTTCTCAGACTATAAATGAAGGGGTTCAGGGTGGGAGTTACCAGGGTATACATGACAGCAGCTACCACCTCCCCAGAGGAGTGAGAACGAGATGGGGGCTTCAGGTATGTGGAAAAGACTGTGCTGTAGAAGAGGAGGACCACAGAGAGGTGGGAACTGCATGTGGTCATGGCTTTCCTTTTCCCCTGTATAGATGGAACTCTAGACACAGCATAGAAAATACAACCGTAAGAACTCACAATGCAGAGAAATGCACTGATTCCTAAAACCCCAGCCAAAGCCATCATCAGGCCCTCACTGAGGTGGACATCAGAGCAGGAAAGCCATAAGAGAGGCCCAAAATCACAGAAAAAATGAGGAATCTCTTGATTGGTATGAAAAGATAACTCAGAGAGCAACAAGGTATGGGCCAGAGATACACAATGCGCTACTCCCCACAACCCACTGGCCAGAACTGCACATCTGCAAGAAGTCATTAGAAGTGGATAGTGCAGAGGGTAACAGATAGCAGCATAGCGGTCAAAAGCCATGGCTGCCAGAAGCAGGTTATCCATGTCTGCAAAAACAGCAAAGAAGTACAACTGAGTCAGACATCCAGAGAATGATATTGATCCATCTCCAGTCCACAAAGCTGCCAGCATTTTAGAGGCTGTGGTGGTGATGAAGCAAAGATCCACAAGGGAGAGCTGACTGAGGAAGAAATACATGGGGGTGTGGAGGTGGACATCGGCACCAATAGCTAACAAAAGTAGCAGGTTCCCTAGGAGGCCCAGCAAGTAGAGAACTAGGAAGATGCTAAAAAGGACCTGCCTTTTCTCTGGGTCACTGGACAGTCCCAAGAGGATAAAGCCAGGAGCCTGACTGCAATTCATCCTGGGTTTTGTGTTTTAAGAAGAAATTGGTGTGAAGACAACTCATGCAGGAAAGAATAGGCATCAACTCACACCTGGTCCCTTGGCAATGGATCTCCTCTACAGCACCAATTGAGTGATGGAAACTAGAATAGCAAAAGGAAGGACAAGATTTGGAGTTCATTAAAAATGGCTCCCTAAAAGACATAAAGACAATTTCTCAATAGGCAGAGGCTTCCCGGAATTCTCTAGGTGAAAGCTGTGCTACTTGAACATTGTGTTACATGATAGAATAACTGCTTTCCTGTGAATCTTTTTTACTATGATTCCTTTGAAAACAGAGGCTGCATCTTAGTACTTTGCACACAGTGGTTTCAATAAATGCCCCTGTCCATCCACAGAGGCACCCTTCTGGCTATAGCTCTGGTTGACTAAGTAGTGTACCGCTGTTTCCCTGAGTGACATGCTGTGACCACTGTTGCCTCGACTAACATATTGTTCACAGTGCTGCCAAGATAGCTCCTTCAAAAAACAAAATCATGTAACTTATTTGCTTAAAAGAAGTTACCTGGACAACTGTATTTTTATGAAACTGTATAAGTCCTTGTGTGGTTTCTAAGACTCTGAATATTTTGATTTGGGGATACCTCATCAACTCATCATGTCTCACTGTCCAAATTCAAAGTGTTATCAGCAACATTCACATTTCTTGGTACCAATTTTCTGTCTTGGTCAGTTTCTGTTGCTAGCATAATATTATAAACTAAGTAGTAAAATAAAAATATTTATTTTGTATCAAAGGTCAAATAAAAGATGGAAGAACACTGCCTGGTGGACTCTGAGACAGCAGAGAGCAACACACAGCAAAATGTGGGAAGTCTGTGTCTGTGACTTCTGGTAATGCTTCTTAAACCACTAGTGCCTAATCATTGCGTCTTTACCTAATCTGAAAGACAACCAAAAGTCCTACCACAGCCTGTTCCACCATCTCAGAACCTCACTGATCTGTGACTCTGAGAGAGAATACGTGGTTTCAAACCATAGGGTTCATCCTTGCAATCTCAGGTTGATTGGCAGATCTACCTTGTTACTGTGCATGTGTGTGCATGTGTGTGTGTGTGTGTGTGTGTGTGTGTGTGTGTGTGTCTGCCTCCTTCACAAGGAAATGAGACGTATTATGCTAGAGCAGAGCAGAATTTTATTTTCCTCTTCAGAGTATGCCTAGTGCTTTCCATTTAAAAAACAGTAAGTACTTATTGTGAAATTGATAAATTGGCTAGCTGAGATTGAAGGCAGAAGTGGGCACTACCTTGTCTTCTTCTGCAGTTCATTTTAATTTTAGGATTTCTGGAAAGAAACACCTTTTCTCCAGGCATTGTCCTGCTAATGTGACTTGAAAACACTGGTGTGTTAATGTCTTTCATTCTCTCATCTCTAAACAGTGTTATAACATTGTTCTCCACAAATTTTTCCTCATTTCGGTGCATTGCTCGCCTTTTCTTTTCTTGCCTTAAGTAGACATTTTCTCATCAACCCAGTCACTTACTGTACTCTAATTACTATAATTCAAGCTGCAAACCTTCCAGTTTTGCCTTGACTTTCTAGTGCTCAAATGCCACTGGTTTGTCTTCTTTCCTGTTAATTACATAGACTCTACTGAACCTGGTTACTGGGAACTCCTAAGTGTTCCTCTGCCTGCCTGTTCCACCCCTAGCTAGACAATCTTCTCATCCTGGCTGGTTACCCACAGCTTCTCTAGTTGTCACTCCTGACACCATGCATTCTTGTTAACATTAACCCCATTTTTTTTCTCACCTAAAAATTCTTCATCTTTAGTCAGTTTACCAGGGCTTCAAGTGTATGTTATAACCTTATCTTTTTCCCCACCATTAAACTATTATTGAATATTTTACCTTTTATTGTCTTACCTCTTGCTAAATATATAGACAAGATAATCTGGTACTTACGTTGATATTTTCTGAAGGGGTTTTCTAGTTTCTGTGATGTATAAACTTTCTCTTCTCTGTTGAATGGTTGAATTGTGAATTTCCTGAGAGTAGAAGCCACAATTTCTGTTAAAAAGGTCAAAGAATATGTGCCTTTTTAAAGGATTATTACTGGTCTTCAGGATAAGATGGTGATCTGGAAGTTGCCTCCGTGTAACCTGGTCAAGGAGAGTCAGAATAAGAAAAATGTGACTCTGTTGCAAAGAAAATAATAGCTTTGAAAACTCACCAAGAAAATGAAAGAATATTGTAAAGGATAAAAATGCAGTATGCACTGCTAAGAACTGAGCTGACAGAGAATCTACTTTAATATTTAGTTCCATTTTATCTTGTTTCTCTTCTTTCCTTTTTTTTTATGATTCCCTTTCTTTTCAGACTCCAGTAGTATTTTTTCTTCATTGTATTTTCTACTTAATTATGTTTTTACTCTTTTTATGAGAAGAATAGGAGATTTAGGAAGGAGTCCATCTGTTTAATGTAATAGACAAAGCTCTCCTAATAGCAGGAGAGAAACAAAAGAATTCTTGTTCATCAACTGCTTGCCAATAATAAGGTTTTCCGTTTATGTAACATGTAGATAGCTTGTTCACCTTTTCTTTTCTTGCTTTAACTAGACATTTTCTCATCAACCCAATCAAAGCCAACCTTGGGTGAAATAAATTAGAGAGATGTGTTTTGGGCTAGAGAGATGGCACAATACTTAATAGCATTGCTGCTTTTCTAGAAGACCCAAGTTTGGCTCCCCATGTCCATGTCAGGTGACTCACAAGCACCTGTAACTCTAGTTCTAAGGTATCTAATACCCTTTTCTGGTCTCTGTGGGAACTGGCGCTCATGTGCAGGCTCACATGCACAAGCTTGAGCACACACACACACACACACACACACACACACACACACTTTACAATAAAAAATCATTTAAAAAGAGGACACAAATTAAGTCTCAATATAATTCCCTGGGTCCAGTTAGACCACCACAGATTGAAGCTGGATATCAACAACAACAAAAACAAAAGCAAACCTACAAGCTCATGGAAACTGAACAACTTTCCAGTGAATGAAAAGTGGGTCAAGACAGAAATAGAAAGAAATGAAAGCCTTTCTAGAATTCAATGAAAATGAAAATACAACATACCCAAACTAATGGGACACAATAAAAATGGCGTCAAGAGGAAAGTTCACATCATTTAATGCCTACATAAAAACAAAACAAAAACAAAAAACTGGAGAGATCTCATGCTAGCAACTTTACAGCCCACCTGAAAGTTCTTGAACAAAAAGCTCTAATCACTTCCAAGAGGAATAGACAGTGGAAGACGGGGAGGAAAGATTTAAGGAGTGAGAGGGGATGTAAGACAGCAAGACAACGTGGGCCACTGAGTTAGTGTTCATATGGGCTCACAGAGACTGAATCTGCAAGCACGGGACCTGCGTGGGTCTGCACCATGTCCTCTGTGTATATGTTACAGCTGTTAGCTTGGTGTTTCTGTGAGACTCCTAACAATGACAGCAGGTGTGTTTCTGATTCTATTTCCTGCTCTTGAGACTCTTTTCCTCCTATTGGGTTGCCTTGTCCAACCTCATATCTTACCCTAGTGTCCTAGTGAGAATCTTTGGGGTGAAGTGTGAACATCTGTGACTTAATAGGATCTCCAGGTGAATGTCAGTTTTGTGAAACTTTATAGTTCCCTGTTGTCATTTAAAAACACATTCATGGAAAACTCATGTCTCCTTATTCTAAAACATTTATTATTAGGACATCTACATATTGTGAGCAGCCAGAAGTTAAGGAACATATGAATAAAAAAAAAAGAAAGAAAAGGAAAAAAAGGATACCGTGGTCATACCTACATAGATCTTTTGTTTTTCAAATATAGCTCATTATTTACAGTTAGCATAACATGACTCACTTTTTTAAAAGTTTAATTCTGAGCCTCTTATGTTGTCTTTACTGTGCATAATGAAAAGGCAACCAAAACAACTAAAATTATAATGTCTCCCAACTAGGACTTAATTCTCCACATAATTTGAGTGTAGATTGTGTGTTCCTAAAGCACCACAAAAATAACCTCTCTGTCTGTCTGTCTGTCTCTCTCTCTCTTGCACTCTCTCTCTCTCTCTCTCTCTCTCTCACACACACACACACACACACACACACACACACACACTTTCTCTCATTCTCTGTCTCTCTCTCATCCTCCTATGGTCTCTTTTATAGTTTTTAGGGCTTTATGTTCAGTTACACCAGTTTAAACACAGACATGTGCACATTACAAGCTAGAATCTGCACGTGAGAGAGAATATGATGCTTCTGCTTTTCTGAGTTTGTATCACTTCATGTAGTACAACAATTTTCAGAACCATTCACTTCCCTGAGTTTTTTTCTCATTATTCTTTATCAGTGATAACAGCTGATCCTCCCAGTTAGCTGTATTGAATAAAAGCTTCAGATTGTTTTGTCGGTCATACCTGCAATACTGTTTCCATCTACCCCACTTCCCCTTTGTACTGTTAGGATGTTACTTTCATATAAGATTATGCCTACCCTTAAACTCCTTCTTAGAGAAAATCCTTCCCTCCATCAGGCAATGTCATGCCTCTCAAGTTGTCACTCCCCCATGTCAAACACTCTCACTGCTAATGTATTCACCTCAAACCTATTTATCTATAAAATATATAGATCATATTGGATCTCAGAGGAACTGAGACTCAGTACTGAGGTTATCTGAAAACTAGTTCAGCATCTGTGGTTGCATGTAAAGACTTATCTACTTCTTATGATATATCCCTCCAAAAAACTCCACATCAATCACTAGTTACTGTCTAATCCAACAGCTTTATCTCTATGCTTTCTTTAACCCTCTTTAAACAAGCCTTTCCACTTGTATTTCCCAAAATAATTCTCGTCAATATCAGCTTTAAATTTCAGTCCTTAAGTTATTACTTGATTTCTCAAAAAGATAACCCAATTGAAAATGCTTTGTCTTACTTCAGACCCTTTCTTCGTCTGACTTTTAAGTTATCCACAACACTCTCCTGGTTTCTAGTGATCTCTCTGATTCATCTTCAGTCTCCTTATCTGTTTTCTCCTCTGGTTTTAAATTTCTTTTAAGTTCATTTTTGTACTATTCTTCTATTTCCAGTTTCATGTGTCAAAAATCTGCAAAAAAAATCAATCTTGATGTTCAAGTTTTCAATTCTGTTTTTCTCTTCAATTTTGTTTTTATTTGTGTGTGTATCATATATGCATATGTGTATTATTATGTATATATAATTTCTTCATAGGAGAAGTTTCACTGTGAAAGATGTTTTCTTTTAGGTGGGGTTATTTATCCCAACTTTGGAAACTAACATACAAATGAAATGATGTTCTATACATTACCTTCTATGTTCCAATCTGAAATATGAGCTCACACTCTATAAAATACCCTTCATACTTACCTTCTGACTTCTCTAATATCCACTAATGAGTGGTGAACCTAGAAGCATCCACTCTACCCAATGTTCTTAGACTTAAGAGCATTCTGCCCTTTCTTTACATTGCTGAGACCATATGTGAAAGTAGAGGTGATGGAGTCTATAAACCTAGCATTATCTGTATTACCCTCTCTTGGGATCAGAAAAGATTTGCCTATAGAACAAATATTTTTTAGCCTTTGAGACTCAGTTCCCAGAGTTACTCATTAGCGGAAAATCTGTAATAAATTTCCATCGAGAAATTTGACTGTAGATGTATTTGAAGAATATAATCACTAATTAAACAGCCATAAAATATTGATCACAATTCAGATGTAAAATCAGAAAGATATTTAAAATTCATGGTATGTTTCTAGTTACTGATCAACATTATTAACTCAGGAAGACTTGAGTAGTGCGTATGTGGTCATATTTCCTGGTCATAAAAGGACCTTTCTAACTGACGTAGGAGTTTTAAGTTGCACTTTTCTAAATAAGTATGTGTCCTACTCATTAATTACACACCCTTAGATTCTGACAACATTGCAAACCTAATTTTATCTAAATGAGAAGTCTAGTTCCATTCTCCTATAGATTACTCATTCAATTTTTACCATATTTGATAATGAATTTTACAATTTATAAATAGCTCAACAGTACACATTCACTGCAGTCCGCTAGGAATTGTATTTAACTATTTGGTACCACCAAGGTAATATGTAAAACGAGTAAAATCTCTTTTTCTTTCTAATAAAGATGCCCAGAAGTTGGTGGTATAGAGAAGAGCTGGTGCATTCCCAAGATCATGAGAGTATAAACTTTCTGTGTCTTGTGGGTGCCTGAAAGCACCTACTAAAGCTGATTAGCCTATTTCTTCCATCCTCTTATGATAATGACTCTGTTCAAGAATCAAATTGATATGGTTAGATTAACAGGAAGAAAATGTGTAAATCAAATCTAATGTGCGGCATAGGAGGCATCCCAGGGAAACAGTAAGCCGTAGAAGCACTGGGTCAACTACTTAGATACTAGGCTGTGCACAAGCTACTGAATTATATTCACAGTTTAAAATGTTGGAAGCCAGGCCAACACAAGGCTTTCTCAGAGGCTCTGATGAAAGGACAAAGGGAACACCAGTTATTGCCCAAGGACAAACTTGGAAAGGTCCAGTCTGGAGCTAGGGTCAGGGTCCTGCAGAAGTTAAAGTTTCAGTTCCTGTGAACCTGTTGTTTTCTTCCTTAAAGAGCTGTGGTTATCACAGCTGCTGTATGCTCATTTGTGATCTACCTGAGACATACTATATTTTCTTGGTGCAACACAGCTTTGATTAGCTTCTGGCTGACTACATCCCATTGTGTTATAGCTTTCTGCTGATTCTATCCCATTTTTATCTTGCAAGCAGTATATAAAATGTTGTGATTCTTTAAAAACTTACTTATGAGTCATCAGCTCATGAAAAATCTCCTGGGCCCCAACTTTCTTGTCTTCTTTATTTTTTTCATTCCTGGTCCTCCTTTTCAGGAAACCATCACTGAAGAATAGCCTACTGGTCCAGGTAATGAGAAAAGAGTTATTTTAACAGAATCTGAGAAGGATTCTTTTCTGCAAGGACAAGGTGTGACCACAATAGAGAAGCTTTTACAACTGTAATAATTCAAATAATCTAAATTAGATGTGCTATAACTAATTGAGGTTTCATATTCTGTATGTGTATCTAAGATGAGGAATTAATCATTGAGGAATAGATTTTCTTGGTTTGTTCCTAGATACAAACAATATAATTCACTTTAGATAACTTGGGCTAATTAATATTTATTTACCTATATCTGTCAACTTATTTAGTATTTTAGAAATTAAACCAATCTATTTTCTAGTTCTTTCCTCCCCACTGGCATGTGGATTCAGGATTCTTCCTGTCGTACCCTAGACAGATCTGTTTCTGGGATGCTGAACAGGATCGGTGATGATTTAGGGAGATTTTTCAGCATGCAGTCAATGGAAATTAGTTAGTATCCTAGGCTGGTAGAAGAAGGAGAAGGAGAATTTCATTTGGTTGACAGTTCCCAGGGGTTGACATTTTTTTTTCTTGGTCCTGTCACTTCAGAAGAATGATGGAAGAAGTTCTTACCTCGTGGTCCACAAAGAGCAGTAAGAGGTGAGAATGGGAACTGGGGTGACTATAAAAGACACATCTCTAGAAATGTATTTCTTCAAGCTACATTCTACTTCACAAAGTTTCCACAGACTCCCAAAGCAGTGCCATTCCTTGAAAATCATGTATTCATGCCAGTGCAGACTGCTTTGACCTGAATTTTGATTCCCTCAAAAGCACCAAAATGGTGCTTTTGCATTATTAAGTGAATATGAGATTTCAGGGGCTACGGTGAAACCGTATGGTTTAAAATGATGTGTTTTGTGTTAAGTTGACAAGGGACGAACTTGTGATGGTTCATCTTGAGAAGTCTTACAGGCATCACCAGGGAATTCAGAATCGCCAAGGGCCTGTCAATGCCATCACCGTACACACCCATTAACAGTACCACAGTCTCCTCCTCCCAGAGGTTGATCTGTTGCCAAATACCTTCTGTTTCACTCTGCGGCATAGTCTGTACTTCAAAACACATGTAGCTTTATCTGTGAGTCTGAGACACATCACAGATAGTTTCCTGAACCCGCCCCCACTTTCAGAGCTGTCATTTAGTGAATGAAGAATCCAAAGACCTCCAAAGAGAAGACTTTGAACCTTGGAGATGTAAAAATGCAGGAGTTTTGGCTCTCCCTGGCAAGATTTCTCAAGATGAACACCACTATAGCACCAGTGAGCAAGCTCGGAAGGGCTGCAGCCCCGGTCTACTGCACATTCTTGCCACATGGACCCGCAATTTCCTATGTGAAGCCATTCTTAAAGTGTCTGGCTGTGCACCTGTGGATCTCTGTGGAGGCTTTTCTTTTGTCTATTGCTTGAAACTCCACTGGTGAAGGAAATTTGTCCTTTCCCATCATTTTAATTAGCATCCTATGCTGGATGTTATTTCTTTTACAGATCCTAAGTTCAACACTTCTGGATCTATTTGCTCTCTGTCTGTTGTTGACTGTTGTCCTCCTATCCTTTTACACCCTGTCCAAGCACTTGATGCTTTGCTTTTATTTGTGAATATGCTTGACATCTGCCGTTTTACAATTCTTCCTGTCATTTATCTCAATTACTTGCCTTCCCATTTGAAAAATAAGAAATTAGGCCATACTTCTTAAAATCACACTTACCTCCTATTTCAACTTGAACTTTATATTTCTAGTTGGACACCAATGGTTTTACATTAAAATCTTCAAAATATAAAAATCGTTATAATATCATAATTTTGGAGTATATAAGTAATGGCTTTTATTGTGATTTATTCATGTGCATATATCACTATACTTTGTTCTTCTTTGTCCAATCCAACCCCAAGAATTACAATTTTCTTGATCATAGATAGGTCCAATGACAGGGCTGTATTCACAGCAGCTTGAGAGGTTGATCAGGAAATCAGCTCCAGTTCACTTTCATGAAACCCTGCCTTAAAACAAAACAAAACAAGAAACAAACAAACAAAAGGTAGTTCAGAAGTAAAGTGTAGGCATACATGTGTGAGATATTGGGTTCAGTTCCCAGTACTGCCTCCTAAAATGATTTTATTGATCACGTTATTGGATGTTAAACTAAGGTGGCCTTATAGATAAATGTACCTATGAATATCCATCTATTCAAAACATGGGGAATATGGGCATATCTTGTTAAACCAAATCCCTTGTGCACCATGAGGAGGGGGAGAGAAAATACCAGTGGGCCCATGACACAGCAAAGTCTTTTATTATCCCAGCACATAAGCCGAGTCTCTGATCTATCAGGACCACCAGACAAGGACTCAGGAGCCTTGTTTCTTCTGGCAGCCTCAAACCCTCTTCTGACAGGGTTTATAAGCACAAAACCCAAAGGCATCTGGGCCAAGTTACAGTTATAATTTTTCCTAATCAGAATTTGAAATTAGGGACTTTCCCAAGTGTTCCATCATTCTCAACTGACATTAGCTATAAATGGTTTTGTCCAACCAATCAAATTCATTTGTTCTTCCTGTTATTGGGAACAGGCATTATGTTTTGGGTAACTATTGTTGCTTAGAGAGGGAGTTGGTTACCTTAGATAAAATGGAGTCTGAAGTCAAAATGGCAATACTTAAGAAAAGTTTCTTTTATCTGCTACCAACAACTCACATACTTGATTTTACATGCAAACATATATGAAAGGATTATAAGTCAGTTTCATCAATAGTTATCTCCCAAACAAGTTCAGGACTGCCATTTTAGAGTGGGTAACTAGTTTGTTCTAATTTTCCTTTTATATAGAGATTGCAATTTTAAATCCAGTTGAGCCATATTTTCTCATATATTTATTCTCTTACCTGGTCATCTTTGTTATACATATCATAAACAATTGCAGAATCAACTAATTTCACACTTAATTGCTTGTGTTTAAATAGTTCAGAATAGTTCACTAGATTTCGTCAAGTCAGAACTATGTTCTGATTTTCCTGTTCAAAGCACCCCTCACTTCCTTGTTCCTCAGAGCATAGATACGTGATTGAGAGCAGGAGTGACCACTGTATATACAGCAACAATGACCCTGTCCTTTTCCAGGGAGCTCCCTGAAGCAGAGCTGATGAAGATGAAGAGAATAGGAGTATGGAAAATAATGACAACAATAAAGTGAGAGGCACAAGCAGACAGTGCTTTGCAGAGTGTGCTGCAAGAGCGGGTCTTGTGAAACAGATGGGCGATAATGTAGAAATAGGAGAGAAATGTCAGAAAGAAAGGCCAGTGGCAATGGTCCCTGTGAGAGTATTTAGCAGCCACCTGTTGAGTTCAGTGTTTCCACAGGCCCACTCCAACAATGGCTTAACATCACAGAAAAAATGATGGATAAAGTTGGAATCATAAAAGTTCAAATACATATCAATATGGAGTGAAGCAGAGCATGAAGAAAAGGAACGACCTAGTTGGTGACAGCCACTTGAATACTGACCTGACAAGTCATGCTGAAAGGGAAGTCATTTACACACAGCTATGAAACAATCAAATGCCATGGTTGTCAGCAGCAGGGCCTCTGTGCTATCCAGGAAGTGGAAGAAATGAGGCTGAGTTACACATCCCAAGGACAAAATTGCTTTGCTTGTGGAGAGGAAGTTCTCCAGCATCTTTGGCACTGTCACAGTGGAGTAGCAGACATCCAGACATCCTAGGTTTCCCAGGAAGAAATACATGGGTGAGTGGAGTCTGGGATCCGAAATGATGATCATCAGAATAGCTCCATTTCCAGACACATTGACAAAGTACATAGTAAGGAACATAGCAAAGAAAATAGGATTCAGTTTTATATGTCTGTCACCACCAAGAGGAGAAATTCAGTGACGAATGTTTGATTCAATACCACTTAAAAAGAAAAGATTGGATAATTTGTGGAAGACTAACCTTCATGTCCATCAGTCTTTCTAGGCAATAAGTTTCTTGCCAACCCAAACACAGTCTGTGAGAGTAATTTTCTATAACCCACAAAGATCTTGTGAAGATCTTATATATTTGCCTATCAGCCCATTCAATATTAGTCTAAATGTCTGGTGTGTATTCTTATTTAAACAGCTTTAATTTATTATATTTTTCATTAATAGTCTTTTTATTGCAGATGCAGAGCAGGTACCTCCCTACCATTTTCTCTAGCTGTGAGAATTTACATTTTTTTCTTTTTTTTTAATTTTATTTTTCTTATTAGTTACATTTTGTTAACTCTGTGTCCCAGCTGTATCCCGTTCCCTCATTTCCTCCCCAACCCCACACTCCCTCCCTGGTCTCCTCCCTGCCCCTTTCCAAGTCCACTGATAGGGGAGGACCTTCTCCCCCTTCATTTGACCCTGTTTTATCAGGTATCTTCAGGGCTGGCTGCAAAGTCCTCCTCTGTGGCCTAACAGACTGCTCCTCCCCTGGGGGGGGGGGGTGTCAAACAGCCTGCCCTTGAGATCCTGTTAGAAATAGTCCGTGTTCCCCTTACTTTGGAAAACTACTTGGTTACTGAGCTACCACGGGCCACATCCGAGCAGAAGTTCTAGGTTATATCCATAGATGGTCCTTGGTTGAGTGTCAGTCTCAGAAAAGACCCTGTGCCTGGATATATTTGGTCCTTGTAGAGCTCCTATCCTTTCCATATCATGATTTTGATCCAAGCTTCTTTTCATCTCTTTAGTTGTCTCTAACAGAAATCAACTTTTAAAATATCCCACCAGGCAGACAGTCTCTGAAAAGTAAGAACATTTTTATTTAAACTTGAAGAAAATAGGCAGGGATGATTTTTTTCAATTGCAGAGTTTATAGAAAGCTTTATCATAACATAGCGACTCCACCTCATCTTAAGAATGTATAAGGAGTAGAAACGTCTTTGCACTGATTTGTTTCTTATTTATAATCCAGCCAGATGAAGTAAGAAACAGCATCAAGCCAGCTGAAGTAAGAAACATGGCCATATTAATCTCAAGAGTATGACCAGCTGTTATCATAACATGTTTCAGTGCTGTAGAAAACAATGGGCTGAATGCCGCCCAATAATCTGAGCTATTACAAACTTTAGAAATAGATTCCTAAGGTGTTTTTGAGATAGTTTCAAAATGAACCCACAGTGTCTCAGTCTCCTACCTCAGTTTCTTGTGTGTTGTGGTTATAGTCATATTGCCATGCTGGCCCAAGAGACTTTCTTCATTATAAATTGTACTTTGTGACATTTTCTTTTCCTGTTTATGCTGAGACTAAAGAAAACCTTTTCCAGATTCCAGAGTATTTGAATAAAAAAAAAAAAATCTCTGCCTCTGTGGACCCAGAAGTCCCTCCCTCATTTCCTCAGTAGGAACTACAAATACTTTAGTCCCTTTGAAATCTTATCTTCCCTGTTCCCTATTTAAACTCATTCTTCTATATTGATGATGTTGTACTTGTCTTTCTTCTAGAACCATTAGTGGGAACATAGTAACTAATTCTTTTGTGTTTTATGATCCCAAAAGTCAGGCTGCCTTAAATCAACCTACTCCAAAGTTTCCAGAAATGTGTAGCTCTCCTCGTTTTAAGACTGTTTCGCCTCTATGAAATCAATTCCCAGCATTTCTTCCTGTCAAATAAAATCTTGTTTTCTCCTAAAGAAATAAATAATTTTTACTTTACTTTTATAATCAAAATAGCAGTGTTTTCAATGAATGTTAACTTTTCACAGAATTATGAATAAGTTGATTGCAAAAGGTTTCCTGTTTAACTGTACACTCAGAACTTATCAAAAGACAGGTAAATTTTTAATTGTTTTTCTCCTTAATAACACCTGAATTACTTCCTGGAATACACTGGTCAGAGCAGACATTGCTATGAGAAGTAGCTTCCCCTGGTTCCTTTCATTGAAAGATGCACTGGATTCCCTGTGTGTACACAAAAGAAGAATCAGAATCAGGGTGTGGAGGGCCCATGTTGCTAGAAGGCGCTGAGAGAACTCCCCAAGCTGTATTAGAGTGATACAAAGGCTGACAACGGGGTGATTCCCACAAATGGGAACAACTAAAGGTGTGAGAAGTTCTGGGTAAAAAAAACAATTTGTCCATCTTAAAAAAAAATTAATGAACTGGAGAAAATTGTTAGAAACCTGAGGGATTCTAAGCTTTATAGCTGGAAGACAGTCTGAGAACTGATGTAATTACTAGTGTAGATCTATGAAGGATAATTTGTGTCTTCAAACATCTCAGGGCAGTTTCTTTGATAATCAGGCATATTTTGCACCCTCACCTGCTCTTACACCTAGCCCTTCCAGGCAACTGCTGAGCTCCCCCTAGCCTTCAAGGTATGCTCCCCTACACACTCCTGCACCTGTGCACATGTGCCTGCAACCTTCCTTTCTTAGCTTCATCTGAATCACCAGCTCCCATTCTCAAACCCCTGAACCTCTCTCGTCTCCCTGAAGACTATCCCAGACTCCAGAGACAGGTGGACCCAGTCTGCAGTATGGGCTCCAGAAACAAACAGCCGAGGCTAAGGAGCAACCAGATGGCTAACGGCCAGCTTAAGAACACAACCAACAAAAACCAGGACATCATGGCTTCACCAGAAACCCCCAAAATCAATGGATATCCTAATGCATCTGAAACACAGAAAATGATCTTAAATCTATGCTTATCCAGTTATTAGATGAATATAAAGAGGAAACGAACAAAAAAAATAGAATCCACAATCAAATAGGTTTGATTAAAAATGAATAAAAATCTTTCAAGACATAAAAATGGAGTTAGAATCAACAAAAAAAAAACATAAACAGAGAAAAATCCTGAAGTTGGATAACTTAGAGAAGAGATCAGGAATCACAAAGGTAAGCAACACCAACAGAATACAAAAGATGGAGGAGAGAGTCTCAGGCATGGAAGATGTAAACATATGGAGGCCTACAGTATACCAAATAGACTAGACCAGAAGAGAAATTCCTCCTGCCACATAATAATCAAAACACTAAATCTACAGAACAAAGAAAAAATATTAAAAGCAGCAAGAGAAAAAGGCCAAGTAACCTATAAAGGTAGACCTATCAGAATCACATCCGACTTCTCAACAGAAACTATGAAGGGCCTGGGAAGATCTCATTGAAGACACTAAAAGGCCACAGATGCCAACCCAGACTACTATACTCAGCAAAACTTTTAATGAACATACATGGAGAAAAAAAATTCCATGACAAAACTAAATTTAAACAATATATACACAGCAACCCAGCCCTATAGAAGCTTCTAGAAGGAAAACTCCAACCCAACGAGATCAACTACACCCAAGAAAACACAGGATAAAGATAACTTAACAACAAAATGCAAAAGAAAGCAAGCACACAAACACACAATCACTATCAACTTCACAATAAAAGAAACTAACAATCATTGGTCACTAATATCTATCAATATCAATGGACTCAACTCTCCAACAAAAGACACAGACTAACAGATTGGGTGAAAAAACAGGATCCATCATTCTGCTATATTTAAGAAACACACCTTTGCAACAAAGATATACATTACCTCAGAGTAAAGGGCTAGAAAAAGGTTTTCCAAGCAAATGGAACCAAGATGCAAACTGGAAGAGCCATCCTTATATCTAATAGAATACTTTCAACCAAAATTAATCAACAAAGATGGGGAGGGACACTTCATTCTCATCAAAGGAAAAATCCACCAGGAGGACATCACAATCCTGAGCACCTATGCCCCAAACACAAGGGTTCCTGCATTTGTAAATGAAACATTATTAAAGGTTAAATCACACATCAATCCCAACACCTTAATAATGGGAGACTTCAACACTCCACTCTCACCAATGGACAGATCATTGAGACAGAAGCTAACTAGAGAAATAATGACACTTACAGAGGTCTAATAGATGTTTACAGAACTTTTCACCCAAACAAAAAAGAATATTACTTCTTCTCAGCACCCCACGGAAACCTCTCCAAAATTGACCACATAGTCTGGCATAAAGCAAACCTCAACAGATACAAAAACATTGAAATAATCTCTTGTATCCTATCAGTCCACCATGGCCTAAAACTAGACCCCAACAACAACAGAAATAACCAAAAGCCTACACACACTTGGAAACTAAACAAGTCTCTACTCAGTGACAGCTGAGTCGGGGAAGAAATAAAGAAAGTGTCACCGGCCAGCAGTGACACCTGAATACCACCTGAGAGAGGGCTGGGAGAGAGACAAAGCGACACAGAGAAGAACACCAAGTCCACATGCTGAACCAAGTGGCGGTTTAATGGACGTCAGGTTAACACTTAAATAGGTAGAAAAGTCCAAGCAGTTTCTCACACAGGCAATTTTACTTAGCCAAAACATAAGAGGGCTTACTCAAGGTTACACAGAACCTGCTGTCTGGTTACTATGACTACATGGAATTTATGGTCTAGTTCTCAGGGCCAGAGCCCTCTACTGTATGACTGCCAAAGTCAATCTCTTAGCCACCAGGCTTTAGACAGAAACCAGGACCAAGAGGCCGAATTCCCTTGTTGAGATGCGCACGCCAATCTGCCATAAACTCCAAATGGGCTGCCACAAGAAAGAAATTAGAGACTTCCTAAAATTCAATGAAAATGAAGGCACAACTTACCCAAACTTATGGGACACAATGAAAGCAGTGCTAAAAGGAAAGGTCATAACACTAAGTACCTTCAGAAAGAAGTTTGAAACATCTCATACAATCAACTTAATGGCACACCTGAAAGCACTAAGAAGAAGAAGAAGAAGAAAAAAAAAAAGAATCAGACACACCCAAAGAGAATAGATGGCTGGAAATAATCAAACTCAGAGATGAAATCAATAAAATAGAAGCAAAGAAAACAATTCAAAGAATCAATGAAATGAAGAGCTGGTTCCTTAAGAAAATCAACAAGATAGACAACTAACTAAAAGGCAGAGAAAGACACTATCCAAATCAACAAAATCAGAAATTAAAAGGGGGACATAACAACAGACACTAGGGAAATCCAAAAAATCATTGGGTCTTACTTCAAAAGCCTATATGCCACAAAATTTAAAAATCTGATTGAAATGGACAGTTTTCTTGATAGAGTCCATTTACCAAAGTTGAATCAAAATCAGATAAATCCATTAAATAGTCCTATATCCTCTAAGGAAATAGAAGCAGTCATCAAAAGTCTCCCATAAAAAAAAAAAAAAAAAAAACAGGTCCAGATGGTTTCAGAGCAGGATTCTACCAGTTGTTCAAAGAAGAACTAACTTAAAATTCTCCTCAAACTATTTCACAAAATAGAAATAGAAGGAATATTACCAAACTCATTCTATGAGGTCACAGTCACCCTGATATCTAAACCACACAAAGATCCAACAGAGAAAGTGAACTTCAGACCAATCTCTCTTATGAACATTGACACAAAAATACTCAATAAAATACTCACAAACCGAATTCAAGAACATATCAAAGATATCATCCACTATAACCAAGTAGGCTTCAACCCAGGCATGCAGAAGTGGTGATGGAAATCCAACAATGTACATAAACAAACAGAAGGGGGAAAAAACCCACATGATCATCTCCTTAGATTCCGAAAAAGCATTTGACAAAATCCAACACCCATTCATGTTTAAAGTTTTGGAGAAAAATAAAAATTAAAAAAAAAAGTTTTGGAGAGATCAGAGACACAAGACACATACCTAAGCATAGGAAAAGCAATATACAGCAAGCCTATAGCCAACATCAAACTAAACAGAGAGAAACTTAAATCAATCCCACTGAAATCTGGGACAAGGCAAGGCTGCCTGCTCTTTCCTTATCTCTTCAACATAGTACTTGAAGTCCTAGCTAGAGCAGTAAGACAACTAAAGGAGATCAAGGGAATACAAATTAGAAAGGAAGAAGTCAAAGTATCGCTATTTGCAGATGATATAATAGTATACATAAGTGACCTCAAAAATTCTACCAGAGAACTCTTTCAGCTGATAAATGCCTTCATCAAAGTGGCTGAATATATAATTAACTCAAAAAAATCGGAATAATTCCTGTATACAAAAGACAAATGGGCTGGGAAAGAAATTAGGGAAACAACACCCTTCAGAATAGCCACAAATAACATAAAGTATCTTGGTTAAGCCCTAACCAAGCAAGTGAAAGACCTGTATGACAAAAACTTCAAGTTTCTGAAGGAAGAAATTGAAGAAGATATCAGTAGATGGAAAGATCTCCCATGCTCATGAATTGGTAGGATTAACATAGTGAAAATGGCCATCCTGCCAAATGCCATCTACAAATTCAAAGCAGTTCCCATCAAAATTCCAACACAATTCTTTACAGACCTGGAAAGAACACTCATTAACTTCATACAGAAAAATAAAAGACCCAGGACAGCCAAAACAAATCTGTACAATAAATCAGGGTGGTATCAACACCCCTGATTTCAAGAATTTTTTTAAGTGCTTCTCGGCCATTCGAGATTCCTCTTGTGAATTCTCAATTTAGATATGTACCTCATTTTTTAATTGGATTATTTGATTTGTTAATGTTTAATTTCTTAAGTTTTTTGTACATGTTGGATATTAGCCCTCTGATGTAGGGTTGGTAAAGAACTTTTCTCCATCTGTAGGCTGCCGTTTTATTCTATTGACAGTGTCCTTTGACTTACAGAAGCTTTTCAGTTTCCTAAGATCCCATTTGTTAATTGTTGATTAACAAATGTTAATTGTCAATTAACAAATGTTACCAGCCTGTGCTGTTGGTGTTTTGCTCAGGAAATTGTCTCCTATGCCAATGAGTTCCAGGCTTTTCCCCACTTTGTCTTCTAATAGGTTTAGAGTCTCTGGCTTTATGTCAAGGTCTTTGATCCACTTTGAGCTGAGTCTTGTGACGGGTGATAAATGTGAGTCTATTTGCATTTTTCTAAGCACTCTGACTGGCTCGGTGTATCTGATTTTATGTCGAAGTCTTCAATCCACTTGGACTTGAAACTTTCTGTAGGGTGATAAGTATAAATTTATTTGGATTCTTCTAGGCACAGACATCCAGTTAGACCAGCACCATTTGTTGAAGATGTTTTCTTTTTCCCACTGTATGATTTTGGCTTCTTTGTCAAAAATCAAGTGCTAGTAGGAGTGTAGGTTTATTTCTGGGTCCTCAGTTTGGTTCCATTGATCAACACGTCTGTTCTATGTCAATACCATGCAGTTTTTATTACTATTGCTCTGTAGTATAGCTTTTTACCCTTTCCCAGCCCCCGACTCCAGCAGACACTCCCTGCTAACCAACAGACCACCCCTGCTGCAAAGCAGGAAGGCTGTCTGAGATCTTCCCCTCACCTTCTGTTTCTTTAGATTCAATCCCCCAGTCTCATGCCCAGCACTATAGCATACCCCTGGGGTGACCTCTTTTCACCATTGCAAAGAGACAAAATAAGCAGATCCTGATTGAACACTCTGCTTTCCTCCCTCCTGTAAACTCCTAGCCTATCCGTACTCCTAAGTGTCAGATCCTGATACCCAGAAACACATTTTGCCTTGAACTCTCAGTGGCCACAATTATCAGGTCTAAAGAAAATTTAGTACCAGTCAACACACGGGCATCATATTCTCCAAAAATTTACAGACAAAATAGAAACCAAGAAACAAAATACCTACCCAACAAGGATAAATTTAGAAATCAGCACCTAGACCTATAATTATAGTAATCCCAGATGCCTTGATGACAGCATAAAAACACAACCATACAATCATTTGTTTTTTTATTGCCAGAGCCATATATTTTTATTTATACTATATAATATTATTTAAATATAATTATGTTCTTAATATATCACAATTATATTATTAAAAATAATAGTTTTAATAATTGTATTATATAATACAATAAAAATACAATTTTATTTTACTGTATAATAGCCAGAGCAGTATGTTTCCACTAGAACCAAGCTACTTTACCACAGTAGGTCCTAAATATTCCAACATAGTTGAAGCACAAGAAAAAGACCTTAAAACTGCCTGTATAAAGATGATAGAGGTCGTTAAAGAGGAAATTAATAACTCGCTTAAAGAAATACAGGAAAACACAGTAAAAGTAAATTTTAAAAATTGTTCAAGGCCTGAAAATAAAAATAAAAGAAATTGAAGAAGATATCAGAAGATGGAAAGATCTCCCCTGCTCATGAATCAGTAGAATTAACACAGTAAAAATGGCCATCCTACTAAAAGTAACCTACAGGTTCAATGCAATTTTCATCAAAATTACAACACAACTCTTCACAGATCTTGAAAGAATAATTCCCAACTTCATGTGGAAAAATTGAAAAACCAGGATATCTGAAACAATCCTGAACAATAAAAGAACTTCAAAAGGTATTACCATTCATGATTTCAAGTTGCACTACAAAGCTATGGTAGTAAAAAAAATTAAAAATTAAAAAAGTCACATGGTATTGGTGTAAAAACAGACACATTGATTGATGAACTCAAATTGAAACATAAATCCACACAGCTATGAACATGTGATTTTTTATTTTAAAAAAGCATAAACACAAAATGGAAAAAAGAAAGCATTTTTTTACAAATGGTTCTGGTCAAACTGGATGGCTATGTGTAGAAAAATCCAAATAAATTCATACTTACCACCCTACAAGAAGTTCAAATCCAAGTGGATTGAAGACTCTAACATAAAACCAGATATACTGAACCTGTCAGAATGGTTAAAATCAATACCAAAAGTGACAGTTCATGCTGGTCAGGATGTGGAGCAAGGGAACACTCCTCCATTACTGGTGGGAATGCAAACTTCTATAGCCACTATGAAAATCAATATGGTGATTCCTCAGAAACCTGGGACTCAGTGGACCTCAAGATCCAGCTATACCACTCTAGGGCACACATCCAAAGGATGCTTCATCCTACCACAAGGGCACCTGCCCAGCCATGTCCATTGCTGCTGTCTTCATAACACCCAGAAACTAAAAACAACCTAGATGTCCCTCAACAGAAAAATGCTGCTACATTTGCATAATGGAGAATTACTCAGCTGTTTAAAAAAACACTTCATGAAATTTGCAGGCAAATTAATGCAATTAGAAAAAATATGATTTTGACTGAGGTAACCCAGATCCAGAATGATAAATATGGTATATATTTTTTTCACTTATTTGTGGTATTAGCCATTAAATAAGTAATAACCAATTTGCATCTGTAGACGCAGAGAGTTAGGTATAGAGGAAGGGACTGGGGTGGGGGACACATGGCTCTTCCTGTGATGTATAAACAGAATAGATTTTGTGGGCAGACTGGGGATGGGTAGTGATGGAAACTGAGGGAATCATGTGAGGAGGGAAAAGAGAAATAGGGTTGAGGGAGGGAATGTGAGGAGAGACAGCTGGAACTGAGGGGCATTTGAAGGATGATATGGAAAATTCCAAAAATATATGAAGACAATCCTAATGGGATCTCCTAATAATAAGGGAGACAGAATCCCAACTGGTCATCTCTTATTATCAAACAAGGCATCTAGCAGTGGAACTGGGTTCCAGTCAGTTGAGTTGTTGGACAAGGGAGTCTCATGGAAATCTTCAAGCAACCCAGGCTACTGCTAAAACAATGGATTGTTTTCCACAAACTGAAACCAGAGCCTACTGCCAAGAGCAACAACCACAACTTATTGAACATTGAGAAGTCTAGTTGGTGCCTCCATGGGGCCTTAACCCCAGGTTCTAGTGTCTTTAGTACAAGAAGGTGCTCTGCCGGCTACCAATAGAGAAACATAAACAACAATCCAACCACAAAACCTTTGACCTAAAATCTGTCCTGGCTTCAAGATATGCTAGGCAATAGAAGCACAGAACTTTTGGGAGTAGCCAACCAATGTCTAATTTGGCTTAAGACCACTCCATGAGACACACAAATGAGTCACATACTTGACACTGCTTTGGTGATCAAGAGCCAGAGACTAGATAGCTCAGTGACCTAGGGTAAAAACCAAATATTACTGGTGTGAAAAAAAGAAGAAAGAGAGAAAGAAAGAAAGAAAGAAAGAAAGAAAGAAAGAAAGAAAGAAAGAAAGAAAGAAAGAAAATTGTATCAATAAAATAACTCTTAATGATAGTCTGCTGTACTCATAGATCAATGCCTGAATAGTCATCATCAGAGAAGCTTCATTCTGCAGCAAACAGAAACAGATGCAGAGACCCACAGCCAGATATTACTCAGAGAATCCTTGGAATGCACAGCTCTAAATGGGATGTCTCCATCAAATCCCTTTCCTCAGAGATATGGGAACCCCTTGCAAGAAGAAGCAAAAGAGCCAGCGGGAATGAAGGACACCAGAACACAGTCCTCTGGATCAACTAAGCAAGGCTCTTACAAGTTCGCAGAGATTGAAGCAGCAGGCATGGGGTCTAAACGGGTTTGCACTAGGCCCTCTGCACATACATTGGAGCTACCAGCTTAGTATTTTTATGGGATTCTTGAGTGTGTGATTGAGTAAGTCTCTGACTCTTGTGACCTCTCTTGGGGCCTTTTTCCTTTTGTTGGGTCCCCTTGTCCAGTCTCAGTGTGATGATTTTTATTTTTTGTTATATTTTATTTTGTCATGCTTGGTTCTTTTCTCTTAAAGCCTGTTCTTTTCTAATGAAAAACAGAAAGGGAGTGGATCTGGAGGGGATGGGAGATAGGGAAGAACTGGGAGGAATAGAAGAAAGTAGAATTGTAATCAGAACATATTGTATAAAAAAATAATTTATATTAATAAAGGGGAAAATAATAATTTTATTTTCTTCACTAATATATATTAATCAAAAGGGGCCACACAGATAAACAAGTACTATTTATTTATCTTAAAAATGAATAGTACACACATATTTGTAATCCTAATTATATGTGATAAAATTTTAGAATATATCTAAGATAAGCCAAGATTATTAATATATATTCTCAAAAAAAAATCCAGGAGCAGGATTCTGTAGCTAGAGCCATACATATTCATGTTTCCTTTGCATTATCTGAGAAAATATCATTTCATACCACAAGACACGTTTCCTATACATTTTCCATTGTCTAATTTTCTCGATAATACACATTCTTAAAATTGAGAACTGTAGCTGCTTCTAAACATTTTAATTGCCTGGTTATTCATGGTTCAGAAGAGTTCTTTACATTTCAAGTCAGAGCCATCTTCTCATCTTCCTATTCAATGCACTCCTCACTTCCTTGTTCCTCAAAGTGTAGATGAGTGGGTTGAGAGCAGGAGTGACCACACTGTACATGATGGCAATGACTCGGTCCTGATCCAGAGAGCTGCCTGAGGTTGGACGAATGTAGGTGAAAAGAACAGGAGCATAGAACAGAACAACAACCATGAAGTGAGAGGCACAAGTAGACAGCGCTTTGTGGAGCACGCTGCAAGAGCGGGTCTTGAGGAAAAGATGGGTGATGATGTAGAAATAGGAGAGAAATGTCAGAAAAAAGGGACTGAGGGCAATGGTGCCTGTAATGGTATTGAGCAGCCAAAGGTTGAGCTCAGTGTTCCCACAGGCCAAATCTAACAATGGCTTAACATCACAGAAGAAATGATGGATACGATTGGAACCACAGAAGCTCAAGTGAGATGTCATTACAGAATGAAGCAAGGCGTGTAAAAAGCCAATGATCCAGATGGCAGCAGTCATCTGGATACAGATCTGGCGATTCATGATGACAGAATAGTGAAGTGGTTTGCAGATAGCCACAAAGCGGTCAAATGCCATCACTGCCAGCAATAGGGCTTCTGTGCTACCCAGGAAGTGGAAGAAATGAAGCTGAGTTATGCATCCCAAGAAGGAAATTGCTTTGCTTGAGGAGAGGAAGTTCTCCAGCATCTTTGGCAGCGTCACGGTAGAAAAGCAGACATCCAGACATGCTAGGTTTCCCAGGAAGAAATACATGGGTGAGTGGAGTCTGGGATCCGAAATGATGATCATCAGAATGGCTCCGTTGCCAGTTATATTAGTAAAGTAGATGGTGAAGAAAATAGCAAAGAGAACAGGGTTTAATTCTTGTATGTCTGTCACTCCCAGGAGGAGAAATTCAGTGGCTGAGGTTTGATTTGACATCACTTAAAAGAGAAGACAATTATTGTACAACACTACTCTCTACATTGACCAATCTTTCTGGACATAGATTTTCTTTCAAAGCCAAAGAAAGCAAGTCAATTGAGAGCAAGTCATTGTTTTCCATGAGGCCTTCTCAAGTTTTTTTTTTCCTAGTATTTACCCATTATTGTTAAATAACAATCCTAAGTGTATGTTGTGGGTTGTGATAAAACATCTTCTAATTTGCTACATTATCACTAACCATTTCTTTTTACGTAGTGATTTTGAGTGGGTCACCAGCCTATTACATTTTCTAGCTGTGAACATTTACACTTTGACCCTCTCTTCTCCTCATCTCTTAAGTTGGCTCTAACAGGAAGCAGTTTTTAAATGCTCCAACAGGCAGACATCTACTGGCAAGTAAAAAGCCTTGAAAGATTCCAACTTGAGGGAATAAGAAACTACCTTGACATCTCACCCCTGACAAAACGTTCATCACTAAGAAAGATGGACTCATTTCAGCCAGACTCTTTAAAAAAAGGAAAGATAGCACCCAAGAACTGGCAAATGTGATTATATGAAATTAAAATATTCTGTACGGCAAAGATGCTATCAACAAAGCCTACAAAATAGGAGAAAATATTCTCCAGCTATACTTCAGGCAAATATCTAAAATATGTAAAGGATTGCAAAAGTTAACCACAAAAAAAGTACTAATCAATAAATGGAACAACTACCTAGTAGACATTTCTCAGAAAAAAATAAAAATGGCTAATAAATAGTTTTAAAGTGCCCAACTTCATTAGCTATCAAAGAAATCCAAATTAAACTATTTTGAGATTTATCTCACCTCAGACAAAATGGTCATCATTAAGAAAGCAGATGGCAACAAATACTGGTGATAGATGCTGGTGAAAGTGTAAATAGTGCAGCCAGGAAATCAGTCTGATTGTTTCTCTAAACGTTAAAAGTAGAACCACATGTGACCCAGCTATACTGATCCTGGGATATAGCCAAAGGGCTCCACCTCCTACTTCAGAGGTGCGTGCACACCCATGTTTATTCCTGCTGCGTTAACAATGGTTAGGGAAATGAATCATTCTAGATATCCACCCAATAATACATATACACATTTAAATTTTATACGTCTGTAAAATAAAATGAAATTATGAATGTGTAAGGAAATACATGGAACTAAAAATGTGATTTTTAGTAATTAATTTATTAATTACAGCTTATTCTCTCTGTATCCCAGCTGTAGCTCCCTCCCTCATCCCCTCCCTTCCTTTTCCCCTCCCTTCCTCATTTCCTCCCATGCCCCTCTCCAAGTCCACTGATAGGAGGAGGTCCTCCTCCCCTTGCATCTGACCCTAGTCTATCAGGTCTCATCAGGACTTGCTGCATTGTCTTCCTCTGTGGCCTGGTAAGGTTGCCCTGCCCCCTTAGGGGAAGGTGATCAATGAGCCAGCCACTGAGTCCATGTCAGAGACAGTCTCTGTTCCCCTTACTAGGGTACCCACTTGACACATGACACTGAGCTGCCATGGGCTACATCTGTGCAGGAGTTCTAGGTTATCTCCATTATTGGTCCTTGGTTGGAGAATGAGCCTCAGAAAAGACCCCTGTGCTCTGATATTTCTTTTTTTTTTTTATTAATTACACTTTATTCATTTTGTATCCCCCCATAAGCCCCTCCCTCCTCCCCTGCCGATCCCACCCTCCCTCCCCTTTCTGCATGCATGCCACTCCCCAAGTCCACTGATAGGGGAGGTTCTCCTCTTCTTTCTGATCTTAGTCTATCAGTTCTCATCAAAAGTGGCTGCATTGTCCTCTACTGTGGCCTGGTAAGGCTTTCGCTCCTTTCCTTCCAGGTCTATCTCCCCCTTCTTTCATAAGATTCCCTGTACTCTTCCCAAAGTTTGACTATGAGTCTCAGCTTCTGCTTTCATACTCTGCTGGGTAGAGTCTTTCAGAGGACCTCTGGGGTAGGCTCCTGTCCTGTTCCCTATTTTCTTCCCCTTCCAATGTCCATCCCGTTTGCCTTTCTGAATGAGGATTGATCATCTTACCCCAGGTCCTCCTTCTTGCTTAGCTTCTTTAGGTGTATAGATTTTAGTATGTTTATCCTATCTTTTAGGTTTAGAATCCACTTATAAGTGAGAATATACCATGTGTGTCTTTCTGCTTCTGGGATACCTCACTCAGGATGATCTTTTCTAGATCCCACCATTTGCCTGCCAATTTCATGATTTCCTTGTTTTTAATTGCTGAGTAGTATTCCATTGTGTAAAAGTACCACAATTTCTGTAAACAATCCTCTACAACAAAAGATTTTCTGGAGGTATTTCTATCCCTGATCTCAAGCTGTACTATAGAACAACAGTAATAAAAACTGTGTGGTACTGGCATAGAAACAGAATGGTGGATCAATGGAATCAAATAGACGACCCAGAAATAATAATAATAATAATAATAATAATAATAATAATAATAATAACAATAACAATAATAAGGTGCACTTATGAGCACCTGATTTTTGACAAAGATGCCCAAGCCATACAATGGAAAAAAGACAGCATCTTCAACAAATGGTGCCGGTGTAACTGGATGTCTACATGTAGGAAAATGCAAATATATCCATATTTATCAACTTGCACAAAACTAAAGTCCAAGTGGATCAAGGACCTCAGCATAAAACCAGATACACTAAACCTGTTAGAAGAAAAAGCAGGGAAGAGCCTTGACCTCTATGGCCCAGGAGACAACTTCCTGAACAGAACACCAACAGCACAGGCTCTAAGAGCAACAATCAATAAATGGGACCTCATGAAATTGAAAAACTTCTGTAAAGCAAAGGACACTGTCCTTAGAACAAAACAACAGCCTATAGATTGGGAAAGGATATTCACCCACCCTATATCTGACAGAGAACTAATATTGAGTATATATAAAGAACTCAAGAAGTTAAAAAGCAACAAATCAAGTAATCCAATTAAAAATGAGATATTAAGAAAAGCAACATAGACACAAAAAGACAAATACCATATGTCTGTCTCATATTCAGCCCTAGCCTCTAATTGTTAAATATGTAGATCCAAGTGGGTATAAACATAGGTAAAAAACAGAAAACTCTAAAGGGAACCATGTGACTAGGAAAAGAAAACCTTTAAAGGGAGGAATGTGGAAGACAATGGAACAGTGTAGAAAGGAAATACTTGGACCAAAAGAAGAGGTGAAGACAAGGAGAAGACAGGAAGCAGGGAGCAGGGGCACAGGATGAGGGATGCAGAATCAACCAAAATGAAATATGTATGAAAATCCTATATGAAAATCCATTATCTTGTAAGCTAATTTTAAAAACAAATATAAAGTATTTTTAAAATTCATAATAAAAAATAAAAAGGAAAACTAGCCCTTTTAAGTTATATTATTATTATTATTATTATTATTATTATTATTATTATGTATACAGTGCTCTGTCTCAACCTGCTCACCAGATCTCATCATAGATGCTTGTGAGCCATCATGTGGTTGCTGGGATTTGGACTCAGGACCTTTGGAAGAGCAGCCAGTGCTCTAAACCTCTGAGTCATCTCTCCAGCTAGCTTTTTAATATAGTAGTAACTATATTTTCTCTATTTAAAATGTAGAAAAAGTAGAAATGTTCTTGTATAGACTTGTTTCTTATTCACAACCTAGGAAAATAGATAATCTTATTAGCTATAGAGTCTGACAGTATCTGTGCACATTTTTCACTACTATATTTGATGTTCCCTAAAATATGAGCCATTAATTATTTTCAAAATAAATATCTGGCTGGAGAGATGGCTCAGAGGTTAAGAGCACTGGCTGTTCTTCCAAAAGTCCTGAGTTCAATCCCCAGCAACCACATGTTGGCTCATAAACATCTATAGTAAGATCTGGTGTGCAGGCAGAATGTTGTATAAATAATAAATGAATCTTTTTAAAAAACAAAAATAAATAAATTTCTAATGGTAGGTGAGCGCATGTGGAGGCAATGGGTTAATATCAATACCTCAATCTTGTACTCTGAGACAGTGTGTCCTACTAAATCTGGAGTTCATCCATTCGGCTAGGCTGTCTGACAAGCTGAGTTTACCAACACATGACCACACCCAGGTTTTACTGAGTGTTAGGAATCCAAACTTGGGTCTTTATGCCTGAATAATAAACACATAACAGATGGGGTCATTTCCCAGACCTCTTTTCCTGGTGTGTGTGTGTGTGTGTGTGTGTGTGTGTGTGTGTGTGTGTGTGTTTGTAACATGCTCTCCATATAAGCGCAATTTTCCTGTCTCAACCTCCCAAGTGCTGGAATTATAGTCCTATGTTGCTATTACTGGCCCATGTTACTTCTTGCATTATATATTCTGTTTTATTGTGCTTCTTTTCTCCTAGATGCCCTGAAAGGTTATTTTTAATCCCAGAGACCCTGGATCAGAAAAGCTCTTCCTCTGTGGACCCAGCAGTGTCTCCGTCATTTCACCAGGAGAGACTGCCAAATACCCATTTCAGCACCCTTGAAATTCTGTCTTCTCTTGTGATCTAAATTTGTGGGTCCTTTTTTCACTTATCTTAAATTAAGCTCACTCCTCAAATACTAACTACAGAGATTTTTTCCCCCTCCATCAATGTGACAACGGTAACTGCTCTCTTCTGTGATCCTACAAGTCTGTCTGCCTCATTTCAGCTTTCTCCTTAGATGTTGGAACTATCCAGCTCTTCTCTCATCAAAAACATTTTTCTCTATTTGTCCACCTTTCTTCAAATATAATCCTTCTATTCCTTTCTTTCAAAGTCCTATTTTATGTAAGGAATGGATTCTTTTGTTTTCAATTGCATAATTAAAATAATAATGTTTCTTTCAATGAAAGTAAAATTAAGTAATTATGAATAAATTAATGTAAAGTTTAATATTTGACTATACATTCAAAGTTCACTAAAAGGTAAAAGGCATTTTGAGTTATTGTTTTTGTTTTTGTTTTCTCCTCAGTGTTGGGAAAGTACCTGAATTACCTCCCTGCGATACACTGGTCAGAGCAGACACAGCTATGAGAAGCAGCTTCCCCTGGTTCCTTTCATTTCAAGATGCACTGGATTCTCTCTGTATACATAAAAGAAGAATCCGAATCAGTGGGCTTATGGGGGAGGCACTCAAAGAACACCTCAGATTGCACTGGAGTTGGACAGAGGCTGATACTGGGGTGATTCCTACAAAGGGGAAATCACCCAAGGTATGAGAATTCACTAGGTAAAGAAAACAATTTGTATAACTAACAAAACAAAATTAATTAACTGGGGAAAACTTATAAGGATCCTGAGGGATTCTAACATTTTTAGTTGGAAGACAGTCTGAGAAATGGGGTAATCACCAGTGCAATTCTGTGAGAAGTTGCTTCCAAACAATTCAGGGCGACTTTTTGGATAGTGATATATATTCTATGTGCTTATAAACAGAACAGACATTCCTGTTTAAAATCTAGCCCCATAGCAAAATATAATTATAATTCTCTGAATCAGAAATCAAAATATCACCAAAACGCATGTGGGGGAAATATTTACCTATTAAGAAAAATATCAGACTGCTCTGTACAATCAGAACTAATTTATTGTTCACCACACTTTCAACACTTAGAGCTTCAGATTTGGAGAACCAAGCACAATGAAATTCGATGAGACATAGCGATGAAATGCCACACACACAGTGAGGAGCCCATCACAAAAGAGGAGAACAGCCTGAACAGTGCCTGGTGTTTAATGATGGCAAACCGCCTCTAAAGAACAGGAAAGGTTAGTCTAATTCATTCTCTTACCTGACTGACTGTTAAAAAAATTTGAGGTGCATGTCCAGAAATTGAGTAAATTATAAAGTTTTTGAAGTGAAAATTCATGTTGTGCTTACAGTCTTTATCTCTCTGCCATCCTGAAATTCTGCCAGCATTCTAATGAGACAAAGCTGGGAACATAAAATCCCGAGGGAGCATGTCCCTTGTGCTGAGCAGGATAGATGTGAAAACAAATGGGGTACTTTTCCCTACCTGCAAGAGGGAAAATATCCTTGGACAATTCCTCTCTGTTCCTTCTGTTTTCTTCCAGTTTTTTCCTAGTTTGTTCCTTAGTTTCAGATACTTGAACCACACAGGTCTGAGTGGCCTTGCACATCAACATAACCAATTAGATTGTCTTCTCCTTTTTTATTTTCCTGCCTCCATCTCCCAAGTGCTGGAACTACCATGACTGCTGGGGATCTAGCCTTCTTCTATGGGAAGATATCCTGTTTCCTTAGCATCACTTGTTCAGTAGACTATCATTTCCCCAACATCTGCCTGGGCATCTTCAATGTTGGCTGGAGAGATGGCTCAGAAGATAAGGCACTTGTTGTGCAATCATGAGAAAAATAGTATTTTATTCCCTAACCCACCTAAAAGCCAGACTTGAATTGTAACAACCTGAAATGCCAACACTCAGAAGGCAAAGACTGGAGATTCCTGAGGAAAACTGGCTAGCTAGACTAGCCATATCAAAGAGTTCCAGGTTCAGTGAAAAGCCTCCCCTCAATAAAATGGAGAATGATTGAAGATGTCACCCAACATAAATTTCAAACTTTCACAAGCAAATGCACAAACACAAAAACACATGTGCCTGCACACCTTCAAATATATATGTGTGTGCAAAAAGAAGAAAACCAAATAACTGTAGTTATGTAAGTTTACTTTTATGACTTCTGTTTCATTGGTCTAGGTCATTGGTCTAGGTCTCTGTTTTTGTGCTAGAAACATCTTTGTTACTATTTCTCAATAGAATAGCTTGAATCAAATATTACAACACCTCTAGCAATGTTCTTTCTTCTTGTTGGCTCTTCAAGGTCTTTTCAAACTCCATATAAAATTACTTCCTTTTATCTCTGCCAAAAATGGCACTGGCAGAGGAAGCCCAACTAGTGGGTTCTCCAGTAAGGGGAGCAGGGACTGTCTCTGACATGAACTCAGTGGTCTGCTCTTTGATCACCCTCCCTGGGGGGTGCAGCCCTGCCAGGCCACAGAGGAAGATGATGCAGCCAGCCCTAATGAGACCTGAAAGGCTAGGGTCAGATAGAAGGGGAGGAGGACCTCCTCTATCCGTGGACTGGGGGAGAGGCATAGGAGAAGAGGGGGGGACTGCGAGTAGATGAGGGAGGGGACTGCAGCTGGGATACAAAGTGAATAAAGGGAAATAAATAAATAAATGTTTTAGGATGGCACTGGTATTTTGATGACAATTATGCAAAATCTGTGTATGACTTTGGATAATGTAGCCATTTTCACAATATTAATGTTGCTAAAATGTGCAGAGCTGAGGTTTTCACATAATAAGGTGTCTTCTTCAGCATGTTTTTTTTTCTTTTTTCTTTAGTCTTCTCTTATACAATACATCTCAAATGCAATCTCCCTGGAGTATAAAAGTAGGTTTCATAGAGACAACTACTTCTCCCAATAACTCCCTTGCTAGTCCTTTTCTCCTTCTGCTTTTATGTATGTATACTTAATTATATGACTTATAAGGTAAAATATGCAATATTTTTCCTTTCCTCTTCCATTACATACTCTTGTTCCCTGCTACCTCTAAACACCTTCCCCACACCAACCCTAGTCCCTTCTTTCTTTAAATTTTATTTATACTGTAATCAGCTTCACAGAACAGAAAAAGGAGTACACCAGAACTTCTTGGCCACAGCAAATACAGCCTCTATAAAAGTATCTACCATTTATCTTCCATTTATACACACACACACACACACACACACACACCTCTGGCAATGAGAAAAGAAACACCTTGTTGGCAGTATGGTACTTTTAAATTAATTTATTTTTTATTAATTATAATTTATTCATTTTGTATCCCAGCTGTAGCCCTCTCCCTCATTCCCTCCCAATCCCACCCTCCCTTCCTCATCTCCTCTCACACCCCTCCCCCAGTCCACTGATAGGAGAGGTCCTCCTCCCCTTCCATCTGACCCTAGCCTACCAAGACTCATCAGGACTTCTGCATTGTCTTCCTTTGTGGCCTGGTAAGGCTGTTCCCCACCTCAGGGGAAGTTGTCAAAGAAGGAGCCACTGAGTTCATGTCAGACAGTTCCTGTTCCCCTTACTAGGGTACCCACTTGGACACTGAGCTGCCATGGGCTTCATCTGTGCAGGGGTTCTCGGTTATCTCCATGCATTGTCCTTGGTTGGAGTGTCAGTCTCAGAAAAGACCCCTGAGCCCAGATTTCTTGGTTCTGTTGTTCTCCTTGTGGAGCTCCTGTCCCTTCCAGGTCTTTCTATCTCCCCCTTCTTTCATAAGATTCCCTGCACTCTGCCCAAAGTTTGGCTAAGAGTCTCAGCATCTGCTTTTATATCCTGCTGGGTAGAGTCTTTCAGAGGTCCTCTGTGGTAGGCCTCTGTCCTGTTCCCTGTTTTCTCGCTCTTCCAATGTTCATCCCATTTGACTTAAAAAGTCAAGGTCAGAGCTTTGTTCATCCTAGCTTGATGCCTGGTTTGGTGGACAAAGCTGTTTTATGCTTAGGACACATAAAAATCAAACCAACTATAGGCATTACAATGTGGAAGGAGAAAGACAGACAGAGACCTGTTTTTTGTTTCGATTTAAATTGCCTGGGTTGTGCCTTCAAAAAATTATTTGTTTGTTTGTTTGTTTGTTGTGAGGTACCTGGAGAAGTTGGGTGCCTCAGCTCACTTCTCTGGGATCCAATGTGCTCTGAACTTGCTTATTTTCAGGAAAGCCAGTAGTTGTTTCCCAATTTAGGTAATGTATTGGGATTCCTGCTGGGTGGTACAGGATACACACCCACATACTGTGCACAGTAGAGGAGTAGTGTCTCCAGAGTTTCTTGAAGATGTTTGTTTATATAGTCCTTAAAGTTCTTTGTGAGTTTCACATCATGCACTCCAGTCCTGCTCATCTCCCTGTCCCTTCATATCCGCCCTTCACCCTTGCAACTCTTCCCAAATAATACACACACACACACACACACAACCACCACCACCAACAACAACAACAATGACAATAACACACACACACACACACACCACAACCTCCATCATCATCATCATCATTAACAACAACAACAAAGCATAGAAAACATCTCATCATGGAAGCTGTAGTATGCCACAGAGCGTCCCACAGCATATCCCTCTGTCCACACATCTTCACTTGCAAATGTCCGTTGAGATGAGTCGTTGGTCTGGCTTGACATCTCTGGCTTCCATGACATGATCAACATTGGATCCTTCTTGGGACACCTCCTGGTTATCTGTTGTTACTCTGTGTCATGGAGATCCTGAAGCTTTGGATTAGTCCTTTCACATGTCCCAACCATTTGCAGATGATGTTCATTTTGGGGTGGGCCAACTCAGAGCCTGGATTTGGACCTGGGTGGGAGCTGAGCTGGTCAGCACACCACCAGGGTGAGGTCTCCAGTACTGCTCTAGTTAGGCTATCCACTGCCATCAGCAGGAGGCAATATTGGCTCTCCTGCAATCATTCCCTATGGGCCAGCTCACCCATACCCACTTCTCCAGAACCAGCTCTACTATGCTGCCCAGTCAAGGCACAAAGCCCACTCTCCCAAGTGCTGCTGCCTGCAAGGGCCTGGGCCAGCTCTCCTGCTTTCACACCCTTGGGATGGCTCACCCATACCCCCTCTACCAAGGCCAGAGCTACTGAACAGCAGCTCTCATGACCCTGGGCTAGCTCTTCCAGCGTCCTCAGGTGGCATGGAGTGAAGGGACAGAGATCACTCAGGCTCCCACACCAGGCACCTTCATAGCAGAAGAGTGTAGAGGACAGCTTTCCATTGCTCACCCCCTCAGGGCTGGCTCACCTGTCCCCATACACAGTCCTACTGTATTGCCTAAGGCAAGGTGTTACAGGTAGTGAGGAGCCAGGAGAGGAAGGGCATCACTTTTGCATGGCACCCATGCCACCTCATGTCAGAGGAGTGGCAGGGCCAGTTCTCCTTCCTCACCCCCTCAGGACTGACTCACCTGCACCCTACCACCAGGGTCAGCTCTGCTGTGCTGTCCAGGTGAGGTTCAAGGCTTATTCTCCCCAGAACTGCAGCTGGCACTTGAAGTTGGGTGGGAAGCATGAAAGGTGTATAGGAGAGGAGTTGGAGAAGAGGGAGTAGGGGGTAGATTAGATCCCAACACATTATATGCATGTGTAAATATTAAACACAAACATTTAATAAATAGTTTAAAAAAAACCTAACCACAAGAAGCGCTCTCACCTTGGACTTTATTCCATTACTTGAACACTGGTAGCTAAGGTTACTCAACATTCAGAATGTTGCTGGGAAAAGAGAAGTTACTAACCAGACTATAAGGATATGAACAATCACATATAAAATATCGCGGTATCCTTATGTTGACATATATATGATATGTTTACTTGATAAAATATATTGTATAACATTTTTAAAGCTGGGTGTGGTAGTACACACCTGTAATCCCAGCAACTGAGAAGTGGAAGCAAAAGCATGAGGAATTCAAGGCAGCCTGGGCCACAGAAGACCTTGTCTCAAAAATAATAATAAATAATACAATTTTTAAAATAAAAACTTACCAACCCACCACCAAAAGCTTACTTTTAACAGAATCAGAATCAGCTTTAAAAGAAATGTTTTGTGAAAATTTTCAGCAGCTCATTTCTGATTTGCAACTAACTTTTCTAATTGAGTAACCATGGTTTTAATATTTTCTCAAAATAAGAAAACAATGATATTCATCCAACTAATATGAATCGACATATGAACAAGTATAAACACTGAATATTTATCCTAAATGTGAGTAGTATACACATATTTTTATACTCAGTTACATACAAAACACATTGAGTATGTCAGAAGTCAATGTTATCAACTAATATGTCAAAACCAAATTCAGGAACCAAATTCTGTGATTAGAGCCCCACAAGTTCAAGTTTTCCATGCCTTAACAGTTTAATACCATTAGATCATATTATCCACATATTTTCTTTTTTTAATATATTTATTTATTATGTATACAGCATTCTGACTTCATGTGCACCTGCAGGCCAGAAGAGGGCACCGGATCTTATTACAGATGGTTGTGAACTACCATGTGGTTGCTGGGAATTGAACTCAGGACCTCTGGAAGAGCAGCCGGTGCTCTTAACCTCTGAGCCATCTCTCCAGCCCCTCCCACATATTTTCTATCATTCAATTTGTTCAGAAATATATGTGTACATCTGTTATACATAAGAATGTATCTTAATTTCAGAAATATATCTTAATTTCACATTGCCTGGTTATTTGTGCAGCAGAAGAGTTCTTTACATTTCCTCAAGTCAGAGCCATCTTCTCATCTTCCTATTCAATGCACTCCTCACTTCCTTGTTCCTCAAAGTGTAGATGAGTGGGTTGAGAGCAGGAGTGACCACACTGTACATGATGGCAATGACTCGGTCCTGATCCAGAGAGCTGCCTGAGGTTGGACGAATGTAGGTGAAAAGAACAGGAGCATAGAACAGAACAACAACCATGAAGTGAGAGGCACAAGTAGACAGCGCTTTGTGGAGCATGCTGCAAGAGCGGGTCTTGAGGAAAAGATAGGTGATGATGTAGAAATAGGAGAGAAATGTCAGAAAAAAGGGGACTGAGGCAATGGTGCCTGTTACAGTATTGAGCAGCCAAAGGTTGAGCTCAGTGTTCCCACAGGCCAAATCTAACAATGGCTTAACATCACAGAAGAAATGATGGATACGATTGGAACCACAGAACCTTAAACGAGATGTCATTGTGGAGTGAAGCAAGGCATGGAGAAAAGCAACAGTCCATATGGTGACAGCCATTAAGATACAGATCTGGCGATTCATGATGACAGAATAGTGAAGTGGTTTGCAGATAGCCACAAAGCGGTCAAATGCCATCACTGCCAGCAGCAGGGACTCTGTAGTTCCCAGGAAGTGGAAGAAATGAAGCTGAGTTATGCATCCCAAGAAGGAAATTGCTTTGCTTGAGGAGAGGAAGTTCTCCAGCATCTTTGGCAGCGTCACGGTAGAAAAGCAGACATCCAGACATGCTAGGTTTCCCAGGAAGAAATACATGGGTGAGTGGAGTCTGGGATCCGAAATGATGATCATCAGAATGGCTCCGTTGCCAGTTATATTAGTAAAGTAGATGGTGAAGAAAATAACAAAGAGAAGAGGTTGTGGTTCTTGTATGTCTGTCACTCCCAGGAGGAAAAACTCACTGACTTGGGTTTGATTCAACATCACCTAAAAGAGAAGACAACACAGTTTATGGAACACAATCAGGAATGAGACAAATCAATCTTTTTCTTGGTAAGCAAAGCAGGAAGAAGAGGATGACAAAGAAGAATCAGTATTTTGTATAAGCATCAGATCCTGTATAATATTTGGTTATTTAGATCTTGAACAGCCATGGTTTCTGACTTAACTATTTTTAAATTTTAGAGTCATCCTTAACACTTTTATTCTCTGAGAGTTTTGCATCCTGCTGTCCAAACATCGTCTTCTCTGGCTACAGACTTCTACATTCAATTAAAAATTTTATCTCTAAGTCAATTCTGTGCTATGCTGCTTGTTAAATATTCTGCTATATCCTTCTTTATATTGTGATATACTTCTTGAGAAATTTTAATAATGAGTCAGGAATAAAATAATTCCATCTTAAAGTCTCTGAAGAAGTAGAAAAGCCCTAAAATCACAGTAGTCACTTGTTTTTAGATTATCAGTGCTGAAGACACTATTTTGTTCATCTCTTCCTGGTGAACCTGATTTAATGGAAAGGGGGGAGGGAGATCAAAATCACATAGTCTGTGTTAATTTGAGATATTTTGAAAATCTTGTTTCAATATTAGATGATAGACTTATTGTTTTACTATGCTTTGGGCCTGAACATTTTCTCAAACAAGAAATCAAATGACATGGTCAATGAAAAATGTTGCTGTGCATATCTGTTTTCTACTTGTGCTCGGACTTTCTTCTCTGATTTCTGTGGTCTCAAGTTCCTTTCATATTTCACCAAAATCTGTCTTCTTAAGAATTTATAGCTTTGGTCTCTAGAAAACCTACTTTTGTCTTATGACATATTTTAAATCACTTTATTTTGCCAGAAACAAACCTATGCTTCAGCTATGAAGGTATGTTCCAACTTGAACTCACCTTCATTACAGTTCCTTTAGTATGTCCCTGGAAGCTATGTTGTATCAGGCCGTGGTAGTCTGTCTGTCTGTCTGTCTGCTTTATACCAACACTCTTCAAAGTTGCCACAAGTTGCCAGCTCTTCTCAGTTATAAAACATGTTTTCTTTATCTCTCCTTACTTTTCACAATAAGAAATTCTGCCTTCTAATAAGGAAATACATTCATCTTCATTTATTGTTGAATTGACCTAAAATATTTTATTCAGTGAATGATTAAACTCTTTAGAAATTATAAGTGAGTAGTTCATTTTAAGACATTACTTAGAACTAAATTTGTACTGATTACTTCTTTAATTTTTTTTTTCTTTTGGCTATTTTATCAAAGGCCTTTGGCTGTACTGACAATGGCAGATAAGATTGGTGAGGTAGCTTCCTCTCTGTTCCTTTTCTTTAAATGGATGTCATGTGTAGCTTTTGCATCTTAGGAAAGACAAGCTAGGATATGTGGGACATTGAAGAGTTAGGAACATGGGTAGAGTAAGAACTGGAAGGGAACCTGAAGAGACTGACACACAGAGTCACTTCCTAAAATAAGAAATGGTTGGAGTTCTAAGAGGAAGTTAATTTTATGTGACTAGATGGAAGGGGAATTAACTATAGAAACTTCTAGAACCCATGGCACTTTTGGTTTTACCTTGGAGATGATTTTTTAGAATTAACCTCTACTCCACCTCCACATAGACCATCTTCCAACAGAGTAACTTTTTTTGATAGCTCAGCATAGTATATTTAAAGTCCTTACTACTGCTTTTTAAAATGCAAATAATCTTCTAAATGCTAACCATCATTTTAGTTTTTCTGACCTATAAAATAGAATTGCATCCAAAAAATATATTGGAAAAAAAGAAAGAAAGAAAGAAAGAAAGAAAGAAAGAAAGAAAGAAAGAAAGAAAGAAAGAAAGAAAGAAAGAAACCAGAGACAAAGTTTCCCTGAGTATTAGAGTACATTGATTGCCACATTTCTCTTTGGGTGACAGGATTTCTTTCACTACAGTTTTAGTATTTAGAGATTAGAGATTTGCCTTGGACAAATGGATGCCTAAAGAACTAGGCATATTGAATTAAGAATGAGACATGATGATAAAAATGTGGAAAGAAATCAAAGCAGATGCTGAGTCCCATAACCAAGCCTGCAGCAGAGTGTAGGGAATCATATGAAGGAAGGAGGAATTAGTATATCCTAGAGGGGACAGGGAGCCCCACAAGGTCCAAATATATCTGAGAACAGGGGTCTTCCATGAGACTTCTTATACAACCAAGGACCATGCATGGATATAACCTACAACCCCTGCTCAGACATAGCCCATGGGAGCTGAGTATCCAAGTGGGTTCCCTAGTAAGGGGGATAGGAATTGTTTCTGACATGAACTCATGAGCTTCCCCTCCCCCCTGGAGGGAGGAGCAGTCTTGGTAGGTCACAGATGAGGACATTGCAACCATCCTGAAGCTACCTGATAAGCTAGGGCCAGACGGAAGGAGAGGAGGACACCCCCTCTCAGTGGACTCGGAAGGGGGCAGGGAGGAGATGAGGGAGAGAGGGGAAGAGTGGGAGGGAAAGAGGGAGAGGGCTACAACTGGGATACAAGTGAATATATAAAATTATTTAAAAATAAAAATATTAAAAAAATAAAAATAGACAAAAAATTGGGGGGTTAACATAGCAAGAACAAAGTCTGTTTTAATGAGTATGCTCAGTCTTATCAAATGAAATATGGGCAGTGTGGCTATTAACCACTACCTGGTTTATTTGGGGATATTAGCAGTACCGCAGTACCTGTGGCTTGCTGCAACCACAATGAGATGACATGAAAGAAGTATTCCTTCTTGCTAAAGCTGATCGTTTCTCCTTTAGCTGAACATTTAAAGTCTGCCACAATGTGCTGTTGTAGCAAGCGTATGGAATCCAGGGTTATGTCTATCCTACAGATGTGGTTATATCACATCTGGTTTAAGAATCTAGGGCTGTGACTGTGTGACTATAGCAATGATGGGTATAGATTTGGCTGCTGGAACTGTTATAGCTATAGTAAATGCTTATCTCCAGCATAGACAGCATAGTTTATACTGACTATTCTCTTGTGATTGTTTTACCACACATTCTTCTACCTGTTTTATCCAATTTGAATTGTTAATGATCAGTAACAATCTTAGGCAACAAGGATGTATTATTAAATTCACATCAAAGCTACAGCAGCATTCTAGATTAAATATATTTTATATTTGCAAATAATTTTGTGTAATTGTTGAGCCGACAGATTATATTAAATCATGTTTCATAAGTAAAAAAAAATGTGGAAAGAAAGTGTTTTTATGATCCATATAGGGAGTTTGTCCATTATAAAAACGAGAAACTACCTCTATATCTTAAACATTTGTTCTAATGCCAGAAAGAGACAGGTCACAACATAGAAAGTATGGGCAACCTCCCAACATGTCTCTAGTTTCATTCTCTTACCTGACTGGACATGTAAAGGGTATCTTCAGGGCTCTGCTTCTTGTGATAGTAAATAATAGAAAAATATATGAGGTGAAACCTCATGTTAGAGAAATGGGCTCTGCCCACAAGGATAAGTTATTTGCACTGGGTCCAAAAGGATAAATTGTCTTCTGAAAATTATTTCTCACCTTCTGAAAAATCTGCTGGCTCTAAAAATCATGAGAGTCTAAAAATCATAATACTCTAAAAATAGAAGTCCTGAGAGAACTTGTCCCTAGTGCTTAGAATTATTCTAAGAGTAAGCAAAGAACTGTCTTATGAAATCACTACTTCCTATTGTCTAATTATGATTAATCCTTAATTGAAAACAAAAGTCTCCATGGCCTAATAAGTTTTCTTAGCCAAATTTCCCTTCATTTCCTCAGGTAGAAGTGGAACTCTACTGTCTGTTCCTGAGGACTCTCTGGAAAAATATCCTGGAATTTAAAGTGGAAAGAAAGTTAGGGATAAAAATTAACCAATTGTCCGTGTCACGGTGACAGTACAGCATAGAAAATTGCTAACACTACCACAAATCAAGAGCACTGAATTGTTCTAGGCATCATGATATAACTGTTCAACACTTTGCCGTACCCAAAACAAGAAATTAAAAAAAAAAAAACAACTGATTCCAAGTATCATTTTCTTTTGATATCTTCAATAATCTAGATATTCACTTATTAATTATTAACAGTTAAGACAATATCTTTTTAATATGTGGAGTACCATTAGTTTTGCTTTATTTTTTTAAGTAAAACTGTCAAGAAGATTAAGGTTATTGATATCTGAGTATTTGGCAAAACGTTTTGCAAAAAATAGATGAAGTAGATTTAAACTAAGTCCTTGCTTACAAGTATAGGACTTAGTTGGGTCCACAAAAGCCACTTAAAAGCCTAGGTGTGAGTGCAACCACTGACTCTGCCTCTGGGAGTTGAAATTTCCTAAGGGGGATTAACATGTGGAACTGAGAACACTTCAGAAAGGCTTTCTGATCTCATCCTGACATGCCCCCACAGATCCTGTGGCTTGAAACAATATGTCATCTGAAATTCTCCCAGCATTGAGCCTCCTAATAGGAAAAGAAAGCCTCCAGTGTGAGAAAAGGTGAAGAGGAGAGACAGAAGTCGAGGTTCAATTAAGAGACAGAGCCAATATGTAAACCACAAATGCAGAAACTGATGAAACCAAAACAATGGGAAGAACAGTGAGAACAGCACAAGGAAAATCAAAAATAAAAATGCAAGAGAAAAAAATTAGAACTACAGCCTTCTTCCGCCAGAGGCCCAGGGACATGTTCAGCTGCCCTGAGCTGTGAGCTGTCCGCAGCCCCAATGTTGGGCGCTACCCTGTAGTCACCAAACTGGATACCCCAGCTTCATCCAGGAGTTCCTCCCAAGGTCACCAAGCCAGACACTCCAGCATCAAACAGGAACATCCAGGGACAATCAGATAGCTAGAAGACAGCATAAGAACACAAACAACAAGAGCTAAGGCAATATAGCTCCTGCAGAGCACAATGATTCTACCACAACAGGCCCTGGATACCCTAATATAAGAAGCACAAGAGAATGATCTCAAATCCAATCTTATAAAGATGATAGAGACCTTTAAAGAGGAAATTAATAAATACCTTAAAGAAATACAGAAAATACAATTAAACAGGTGAAGGAGATGAATAAAACTGTTTAAGACCTGATAATGGAAGTAAAAGCAATAAAGAAAACAAAAAGAGATGGAAAGCTTAGGAAAGAGACCAGGAACAACAGACATAAGCATCACCAACAGATTATAAGAGATAGAAAAGAAAATCTCAGGCATAAAAGACACAATAGAAGAAATTGATATATAAGTCAAAGATAATACTAAATCTAAAAATCTCCTGACACAAAACATCCAGGAAATCTGGGATACTATGAAAAGACCTAATTTAAGAATAATAGTAACTATCATTGAAGGTGAAAAGTGCCAGCTCCAAGGACCAGAAAATATTTTCAACAAAATCATAGAAGAAAATTTCCCCAATCTGAAGAAAGAAATGCGTATAAACATACAAAAGCTTACAAAACACTGCTTAGATTGAATCAGAAAAGAAAATACTCCTGCCACATAATAATCAAAACACTAGATCTCCAGAACAAAGAAAGAATATTAAAAAGTGCAGGGGATAAAGTCCAAGTAACATACAAAGGCAGACATATCAGAATTACACTGACTTCTCAACAGAGACTCTAAAAGCTAGAAGGGCCTGAACAGATGTCTTGCAACCCTTAAGAGACTACAGATGCCAATCTATATCCAGAAAGACTCTCAATCACCACAGATGGAGAAAACAAGATATTCCAAGACAAATCCAAATTTAAACAATGTCTATCTAGAAGGCCAGCCATACAGAAAATACTAAAAGGAAAAATCCAGCCCAAGGAAGTTAACTACACCCAAGAAAACACAGGCAGTAAATAATTCTATACCAAAAAGAACAAAAGAAGGAAAGCACACATAAACACACATACTAACATCTCTAACACCAAATTAACAGTAACCAACAATCATTGGCCATTGCTCTCTGTCAATATCAATGGACTCAATTCTCCAATAAAAAGACACAGGCTAACATAATGGTTGAGAAAACAGGACCCATCATTCTACAGCACACAGGAAACACATCTCAGCAACAAAGATAGACATTTCCTCAAAGTAACAGGCTGGTAAAGTTTTCCAAGTAAATGGAGCCAAGGAGCAAACTAGAGTAGCTATTCTAGTATCTCATAAAATAGACTTTCAACCAAAATTAACCAAAAGAGATAGTGAAGGACACTTTATACTCATCAAAGGAAAAATCCACCAGGGGCTGAAAATAATAAAATAGAAACAAAAGGAACAATACAAAGAATCAACAAAAACAAGAGCTGGTTCTTTGAGAAAATCAACCAGATAGACAAACCCTTAGCCAAACTAAATGGCAGAGAGACAGTATCCAAATTAACAAAATCAGAAATGAAAAGGGAGACATAACTACAGACATCAAGGAAATCCAAAAATTATTAGATCTTACTTCAAAAACCTGTATGCATCCATTCTTCAGTTGAGGGGCATCTGGGCTATTTCCAGCTTCTGGCCATTACAAATAAAGCTGCTACAAACATGGTTGAGCAAACGTCTTATTGTGTACTTGAACCTCTTTTGGATATATGCCTAGGAGTGGTATGGCTGGATCTTGAGGAAGCGCTATTCCTAGTTGTCTGAGAAAGCGCCAGATTGCTTTCCAGAGTGGTTGTACAAGTTTACATTCCCATCAGCAGTAGAGGAGGGTTCCCCTTTCTCCACAGCCTCTCCAGCATGTGTTGTCACTTGAGTTTTTGATCTTGGCCATTCTGATGGGTGTAAGATGAAATCTCAGGGCCCTTTGGATTTGCATTTTCCTAATGGCTAGTGACACTGAGCATTTCTTTAAGTGTTTCTCTGCCATTCGATATTCCCCTACAGAGAGTTTTCTGTTTAGCTCTGTTCCCCATTTTTTAATTGGATTACTTGGTTTGCTGCTTTTCAGCTTCTTTAGTTCTTTATGTATACTTGATATTAGCCCTCTGTCAGATAAAGGGTTGGTGAAGATTTTTTCTCAATCTGTAGGCAGTCGTTTTGTTTCGATGACAGTGTCCTTTGCTTTACAGAAGCTTTTCAGCCTCATGAAGTCCTATTTATTGATTGTTGCTCTTAGAGCCTGTGCTGTTGGTGTTCTGTTCAGGAAGTTGTCTCCTATACCAATGAGTTCTAGGATTTTCTCCACTTTTTCTTATAACCAATTTAATGTGTCTGGTTTTATGTTGAGGTCTTTGATCCACTTGGACTTTAGTTTGTGAAGAATGGATGCAGAAATTGTGGTATATCTACACAATGGAGTATTACTCAGCAATGAAAAATAAGAAAATCATGAAATTTGCTGGTAAATGGTGGGACCTGGAAAGGATCATCCTGAGTGAGCTGTCCCAAAAGCAGAAAGACACACACGGTATATACTCACTCATACAGACATATAACATAGGATAAACCTACTAAAATGTGTACATCTAAAGAAACTAATCAAGAGAGAGGACCCTGACTAAAACGCTCAATTCCCATCCCGAAAGGCAAAGAGGATTGACACCAGAAGAAGAAGAAAACAGGAAACAAGCTAGGAACCTGCCACAGAGGGCCTCTGAAAGGCTCTGCCCTGCAGACTATCAAAGCAGACACTGAGACTTATGCCAACTGTTGGGCAGAGTGCATGGAATCTTATGTAAGAAGTGGGAAATAGTAAGAGCTGGAGAGGACAGGAACCCCACAAGGAGAGCAACAGAACCAGAAAATTTGAACACAGGGGTCTTTCCAGAGACTCATACTCCAACCAAGTACCATGCATGGAGATAACCTAGAACCCCTGCACAGATGTAGCCCATGGCAGTTCAGTGTCCAAGTGGGTTCCATAGTAATGGGAAGAGGGACTGTCTCTGACATAATCTGATTGGTCTGCTCTTTGATCACCTCCCCCTGAGGGGGGAGCAGCCTTATCAGGCCACAGAAGATGACAATGTAGGCACTCCTGATGTGATCTGATAGATTAAGATCAGAAGGAAGAAGAGGAGGACCTCCCCTATCAGTGGACTTGGGGAAAGGCATGCATGAAGAAAGGGGAGGGAGGGTGGGACAGGGAGGGGAGGAGGGAGGGGCTTATGGGAGGATACAAAGTGAATAAAGTGTAATTAATAAAATAAAATAAAATAAAAAGAAATCACAGTGTTGCCATGCTACCCACCATCAAAATTTCTGCCAGGTTTAAAGTCTATGTACAGTACATACAGAGTATTTCTAATGCCCAAACAACACATCAGCAGGACTCAAGGAAAAGGGCCTGGGACTCAGAGTCTCCCAGTGGGAAAGAAAACTTGGGTCTGCCCTTCACCTATCTCTCCTCCTCCACATCACAGTGGACCACAGCTCTCAGGAGGACAAGAACAGCAACAACTACCACAATGAGGTTGAAGAAAGACTTCTCTGGAAAATCGCTGTCTTGACAATACCAACTGCCAACCCTTACCCTGCTCTGAGCCTGCAGAACAATCTCCACCCACACCCTCCTTACCTCATATCAGGATGAGCAGCTCAGGCGGCCCTCATGCTACACATGATATGTGAATGTCTATCCTCCCCAGAAGGCACCGCCACAGCTGCCCGCTTCTGGAAGGTTCCGTCCCCTGCAGGCCTGGTCTCCACAGGTTCTAGTCCTCCCCATCCTGCTGCCAGGTCAGGGTAATATCAGCAGGATAGAAGCCTCCAGGGCCCAGCCTCTCAGGATGACTTTCTCTTCCAAACTGGAGTCACATTGCCGTTTGGGGGTTCTGAGGGAAAAAGTTGGAAAATTTGGGAACTTTGCGTTCTTCCCAGTATGTCCAGTCTCATACCTGATAATAACAATTGGAAAGAGTAAAAATCCCACACAGTAGTCTAATAATTTGTTATTTGGAAAATTCCAGAATCAGGGAGAGATAGCCAGGGATGGAAGGTTTCAGGTTCCTACCAGGAAAGAGAGACTTCTGGTCCTACCGAGGGGGCTGAGACTCAGCATCACTGGAGTCAGTCTCCAATAGCTGAGTGTGTGGGCCTGAGGAAGGTCATGGTTCAAAAAAGGCTGCAGACGGAAGGGGGCTGCTGCTGGTTATTCCAGGGATCTTCTCCCTTCTTGAAACTTACTCGGAACTGTCGGGAGAGAAGGATGAGCCCAGGGAGAGCAGCTCTCTGATGCTAGATGAGAAAACCCGTTCCAGCTGATCTCATTTTCCTCCCTCCTCTGGAGAGCTGAGCCCCAGCCAGGGGCAGGTGGAGAAGTTACCGTGTGCACTTCATCTGCGTGATGCAGCGCCTCCTTCCCTTCTCCAGGCAGGCTTCCTTCTGCCCTGCGCACCAGCTGCCTCCCAACTTAATGCTTGCACAGCTGAGCTGTCGTGTTCACCACCATCCAGGATCCAGATCCTCGTTCAGAGTGATGTAATCACAACCATCACGGGCAAACTGAGTGTGCCAGTGGAGGAGGCGCCCTGTCAGGTCCCAAACCACAGCCAGTTTGTAAGGTGTGAGAAGCCTAGCCCATCTCCCGCCTCCCGCCTCCCGCCTCCCGCCTCCCGCCTCCCGCCTCCCGCCTCGCCTCCCGCCTCCCGGGTCAGCTCCACACACCAGATTCTGCTCCACTCTCAGCTGGTCCCTCACCTTTCTCTCTCTCTCTCTCTCTCTCTCTCTCTCTCTCTCTCTCTCCCTCCCTCCCTTCCTCCTTCCCTCTTTTCCCCCTTCTGTCTCTCTGTCCGTCTCTGTCTTTCTGTCTCTCTTTCTCCCTCTCTCCCTCCTTCCCATCCTTTCTTCCCTCCTCTGTCTCACTCCTTCCCTTCCTTCCCTCTCTTCTTCTGTCTCTCTGTCCTCCTCTGTCTCTTTCTCCCTTCCTCCCTCCTTTCCCTTCTTCCCTGTCTCCCTCTATCTCTCTGTCTGTGTCTCTGTCTCTCTCTTTCTCTGCAGTAGCAGTGAAGCAGGGTCCGCAGAAAATACTGTGCAGGTGTCCGTGGCTGTGTGTGTCTGTTCTCCCAACCCTCTGGACCCTCCTGTCCCACCCACAACGCGTGTGGCTCATAGGATTCACCAGTTCATTACCTAAGCTCTGAAGCTTAGATACCGACATACCATGGCCCCTCCAGAGCCTGGCCGTGCGACACAACAGTGTGAAAACAGGCATGGAGTGTGAGCATGGGACCAGCAGACCTCTCCATCGTAATTGACTTCTTTACGAACCTGTGACACAATGAGAGTAGAGAGCTAAAGTCATTAGCGTCCAAGCAGAAGGATCTGCTACAGCTTGGGTCCGAAAGTGAAACTGATGAGAAACCCCTAATACTGGGGGATTCCCCACTCCAGATCTGTCTGTGGGCTCAGGACCCTTACACTCACCACCAGGAACCGGGAACACCGCCCTACCGCCGCCCTCCTCTATGTAGCTCTCTGCTGCATCGTTCCCTTCAGTCCCTTCAAGGTTTCAGGACCCCTGGATGCTCTCAGGAATTAAGTAACTGCTTCAGTGGGTTGTGTCTGGATCCCCTTCTTCCCCTCCAGGTTTCCACGCACAGATATGCACAGGTGCCAGACCAAAAGGAATGAAGTTTATGCAGGCCGATTCCCAGGATCCCAGTCCAGCGGAGAGGGCCTGGAGGGAGAAAGCCTTTTCTGAAGGAAACAGCTCCTTAAGTGATACAGCAACACAGCTCTTCCAGTGGTACACTCTCTTTACTGCCGGGAATAAGGGCTGTATAGACCTTGGGGAAGTCGGCAGGGGTTTTCGGGCGAGTGAACATCATTGACTGGGCTGAGATGCTGTGGCTGCTTTACTTTCGTGGAGGGGAATTCCAGGTGCTAGGCTACTGTGACTACCTCGAGAGAGAACTGTGAGGGTGGGACCACAGGGCTACACTGACTGAGGCATGCAGGCACAGAACATGGCGAGAGATCTTTACTCCCTCAGTCTCAAGATGGAGATTTTCCAGGTTTGGACACGTCTCAACCTCGCTCTAGCTCCATGCGGATTTCCCCGGTGGCACAGTTCATGTGCCACACAGTCATCAGGCTGGAAATTAAAGCTGTTTTTAAAGTAATGCATTTAGAATATGATTATCCTATTATGTGTTAATAGAAATAATATTTTATGAAAAATAGCTATTTTCCAAAATAAAAGGATAATGAGAAGAGCTCAATCTTTTTACATTTTTTGATATTGCAGGTACATTTTTGTGTTTTAATAGAAAACTAGATTTCTTTCCTACTTTTGCATCTAACCTATCATTTGGTCTATATATGAAAAATATCTAAAATCAATTTGTAGAGGGAATTATTTTAATAATATCTTTGATATGACATTGGTGTGAGCTTCTTAAAGGTCAGTGGAAACACAGAACCTGCAACACTACCGTTTAAATCAATGGGAGGGAAGGGAAGATGGATCAGAGGTGCATAGCTCTTTGCTGCCACTCAGGATCTGAAAGAAGTGAAGTGTGCAGCTCCAGAAATAGGTGTGCTGTGTGGGAAGGTATAGAAGAGGAAAGGAAGAAGCAGAGGAGGAAGCAGTGAAGTCCAGAAACACTTTAGACTTCGTTTATATTTTATATAAATCATAAAGATAATACAAGTACCCTCTTACAGATGTGGAGTTCAGTAATTGAGGGTTATGAGCTTAGAAGACTCATGTTGTCTTGCTTTTCCATTCTTCTTGCCTGTGTTGCAGTTGTGTATCTGCTGGTTTAGGTAATTTTTCCAGCTTTGTTTGGAGACTGTCATGAAGGCTCAGTTACTAGTATCACTCAGAAGGAGAAAACCAAACACTATAACAGCAACACAATCAAACCAAAACAAGATGTAGAAATAAATTAAAACCCACTAATCATTAATTCTGGCCATAAACAAAAAATAAAATAGGAAAACAGTGTAGAAAAATGTGCTAGAGGCTAGAGAGAATTCCCGGTGGTTAAGCGTGCTGGCTCACAACTATATATAACTCCAGTTTCACGGAATACAAGGCCCTCTTCTGGCCTTCCTAGGCACTTTTCACCCACATTTTACATAGATATACATTCAGGCAAACATTTGTATGCATGAAATAATAAAATTTAAGACAGAAGAATGTACTATGATGTTAAAATTATTTGTAAGTGTAGAATAGTAAGAAATAACTAAATAAGCAATTTAATACAATAAAGTAAAAATATTGCTTAAAATTAAAAAGCAAGAAACACAGAGGTCATGAAAACAATTTTTAAAAAGCGATGCAGGTCAGTTCCCAGAAGACTGCACACTCCCGACCTCAGAGCACAGGTCCTGTGGCCACATGTCAGTACAGCAGTACTAGTCGTGAGGGCAGCTGGGAAGATGGCGGGACTGGACCTTTGTGTGCTTCTGGCCCCCACCAAGGCCTGAGAGCATCACTTGCTCAGAAGCTTGTGTGCCTCCCACCCCTAAGCCCAGCTCTAAGACATAAGGCCTCACCCCTTCTTTAATGGGCCAGACCTTCCAAGCCCGGCTCATAAGAAGTTAAAAGGCAAAAGTGCAGGAATTATCTTTCTCCCTGGCTATCTTTCTAATATGAATGTCACAAATGTACTGAAAGTTGAGGCATTTTATGAATTTTTAGATCACACCTATGTAAAGCTTTTTACTCCAGAGTGGAGAATTCAGATGATAACTTTAAAAAGTGTGCAGGGATGAGCAATTGTGATGGCACATGTCTTTAATACCAGTACGTGAGAGGCAGAGGCAGAGGCAGGTGAATCTCTGTGAGTTTCAGGTCAGCCTAGTTACACAGTGAGTTCCAGGACAACCAGGGTTACATAGTAAGACTCTATCTCAAAAAAAAAAAAAAATCAGGGGATAAAAGGAGAACAGGTGCACTTTCTATAATTGGTGAAACAGCTGAAGGACCACAGATACTGTTTGAATACGGTCTTGTTGGGTGGCTTATGCTTCATGCTGCAATCGCACAGCCAGAAATGGTCATGACTCCTATAGATGAAGCTACTTCTGCACGTTGAGGTACAGAAGGAAACAGATGAAAGGTGAGTGATCATCAAATACAATGAAGAATGAGTTCAACACAATTTCATTAACGAAGTGGAGAACCACTGCGTGTTATATAGCCCCATTCCTCCGACATTATATCTTGGTGTACATTCCTGAGGTTGCTGACCACAGATGTAGATGCCATCCTTCAAAGACACAGTGATCACCTGATGAGAGAAAATGCAGACATTCAACCTGTTGTATTGCTGTTGACAAGCTTTCAACTATGGTTAACTAGAATACATCTATGATTGGTATGAAGAGTAATGTATGCAGAAGATTGAAAGGATAACAAGTCATAGACCCTGGAATCTCAAGGTTTATTCCTTCTTGCTTCTATTTTATAATTCTCAGATAAGAGTTTATTTAATCGTGTCTCTGCACAGATAATACAAATTGTGACAATACTACTAATTGCTGTTGAAATTTTTGTCCTTCTTTCAATTTGTTTTCATTAAACTAGCACTACATTAGTCACTTTCCTGTTGTTATGATAAAGCATCATGATCAAGAGCAACTTATTAAAGGAAGAGTTTGTTTGAGCTTACAGTTCCAGAAGGAGAATCTATAACTAATGGCAAGGAAGGCACCACAGCAGGAAGCTAGCTGGTCACATTTTGTCACATAGTAACCAAGAAAGCAAACTGAAAGTGGAGCAAAACTGTAAGCTCTCAAGACTTGCCTCCAATGACGTACTTCCTCCAGCAAGGCTGCATCTCTTAAAAGTTTTAAAACTTCCACAGACACCTCCACCAACTGGGAACAAAGTGTTCCAAAATTGAGCTTATGAAGAACATTCCTCGTTCCAATCAGCACAATTACCTATTTTTCAATTAAGATATATATATCAATTAAGACATTGTAATTTTTTATTGGAAACTATTATACATGTTAGTGGGACAATGCATAGGGGAAAGATGTTTCATTTCTGATTAGTCAGGGTTCTGTAGAGGAAAAGAACTGGTAAAATTAATACACATAAAATTAATATGCATTTAACTTTTTCATTAAAGTAGTACAGCCTTCGTCACTTTCCTGTTGCTATGATAAAATACCATGATCAGGGAATATACATATGTAAAGGGTTTATTAGAGTAGTTTACGGGCTGTGGTCTGACTAGTCCAACAGCAGTTGTCTACCAACAGAAAGTTCAAGAATCCGAAACGCCAGTAATTGTTTAATCCACGAGGCTGGGTGTTTCAGCTCATCTTCAGTATACTCCAGAATTCCAAAGAAGTAGGCTCCAATGCCAATGTAGAAATGGACTTGCCATCCAGAGTAAAAGAAAGCAGGTAAAGAGCAAAGAGCTTCCTTCTTCCATGTCTCTTATATAGGCTGCTATCAGAAGGTGTGGGCCAAATTTAAGGTAGATGTTCCCACGTCAAAGGATCCAGATTAAATGTGGGTCTACCCACTTTAAATTATTTAATTAATAAAAACCCTTCTGGGGTGGGTTAGTGGGGACCCTTCTTTTCTGAGGTGGAGGGGAGTGGGTTGAGAAGAGGGAGGGAGGGTGGACAAGGAGGAAAAGAGGATGGGGACTACAGTTGTGATGTAAAGTGAACAACTAAATAAAGAAAGAAAAATTCCTCATGAGTGTTCCCAGCTACTTGGGTTTTGGTTCATTTTGGATGTCATCAAATTGACAATCAAGAATAGCCATCACACCTAAGTGTTGACATGGAAAGAAACCACACAGGAAAACACTGCGTTGCCCACTCTTACTTCAGTCTCCATTAACATATTTATCCATTCATCATGAATGTTTGCTGCCCTTTTTGTGTCAAACACTAGATGTACAGTGGAGAGGGAATTCATATTCATTTTCTGTCCGCATTGTCCTGTGAAGGCGACAAACATTAGTTTAAAACCTTAATAAATAGTTCAGCAAAATAGTTGATGACATTTCCATATTGTGACTGTGGTGTAAAGACAGAATAAAAGGTATATTTGATAGTCAAAGAGATACAAGAATACTCTAACAAAGGAACTAAAATTAGGATAAGTCCTACATGTGTGACCTCTGAGAGTCACAGTTAAGTACATGTTGTGAGGTATTAAAAGAGTGAGTGAAAAGCAGTAGTGAAGTCAGCTACTGATCAGCAGAGAAATTTGAAATTGTATTGTATAGACAGTCCTGAAGGCAATATGGAAATTATGTCAAATATTCTAATGGCCTGGTAGGCATGCTTTCACATGTGCATATTTGCATATGTGAGGGAGTACATGTAAGTCCTCTTTTCTCTTTCAGCTTCTGAATGCCCATTTTACGCTAGTATAATTATTTCTGTTTCTATGGCTCTGTAATATGGTTTGAGTTCATGTATTATGGTGCCTCCAGTATTTTTCTTTCTGTTAGAATTGCTTTAACTATTCATGGACTTTAGTGCCTCCATATGAATGTTAGGGTGTTTTTTTTTTTTTTTTCTGATTTGGTGAAGAATGACATTAGGATTTTAATGGATATTTCCAATTATTTCAGTAATATAGCCAGTTCTCCAATACTAATTTTGCCAGTCCATGAGCATTGGAAGACCCCTCATGTGTGCATGTGTGTGTGTGTGTGTGTGTGTGTGTGTGTGTGTGTGTGTGTGTGTATGTGTGCATGGATATACAGGCATGCATACACATGCATGAGCAAGAATGTGTAAGCTAGAGGACAACCCCAGGACTCATATTATCATATCTCAGCATTGTCCTCCTTTTGTCTTTTGAGGCAGGATCTCTCATTGAACTGGAACTTGTCAGATAATATAGGCTGGTTGGCCAGCAAGTCCCAGGGGATCTGTCTGCCTCTGTCTCCATTGCTGTGATTACAAGAGAGGACCACCACTATACCTGTATTTTTTTTCTTTTACCTTAAAGAACAGTACAGAGTATTTCATTAAATCACGATGTTCTACACTAACATTATTTAGCCAGCAGGCCATTAGCAGAGTAGCACAATATTATGCATAAGAACCATGCATTATGTGATTAGAAAACAATTTGAATCACACAACTTTTTCCCTTTTTAATCTGTCTCTAATTTACTCACAGATCTTTGATCCTGTATTGTTCTAGGTAGGTTCTGAGGTACTGAACTCCAGTCTTTGTACTTACAAGGTAAGAACTGAGCTATCTCTCAAGCATGTTGTTCTTTATGTCTGTTTCTGCATTTTTAAATTACAATACAAATTAACTTTGTTTTTTGACAATTTAACGTGTTAAATTTAAAGTATTCTGATTATTCCTTAAGCTCTTCTCTACCCTGCAAGTCTACTTCCCATGTCCGTGTCTTTTGAGGTCCACTGAGTTTAAACAAGGCAGTCTTGATGACTGTAGACATCGACTATCCATTGCAGACAAAACAAGGTCGTTTGTATGACTATGGCTATAGGTCTATACATCGGATCCTTCAACCAACGTGGTCGAATGATCATGGGCACAACTATCCATTGTTAGCCTAGTGAAAAACTATTCTTATATGTAGGAAAGCATCTAAAACTCTGTATGTGAAATATATACACAATTCATCGACAGCACAATCCTTAGCCAGCCTCTAAAAGTTTCTAGAAAGTGAGCATTCACTACCACTACACTATGCTCTATTTTTGTGTATGTTTCTATAAAAAAGTCACAAAGTAAATAAGTAATGTAAAATTACCTTTAATATTTGTAAATACATATATCATTAGGCCTGGCAATTTATGTTCTGAAATTTTCTTATAGAAAAATGTACATCTTTAAAAAATTGAGATGATTTTTTTAAAAGCTAAATATAGCTAAACATTCCTAGCAGAAGGTTATTTAAACTAGTTAGTCATGGTTTTCCATATGAAGAAGCTCAAAAGAATAGAAAAGGACAATAGTTAACATAAGATTTATTCACAATGTATTATTTAGTGGAAAGACAGATTTCAAATTCTATTATACAATTTGTAGACAGTCACACACAAAAGTAAAGAACTCTTAAATGTAATACTATGGTAATAATAAATAAGGATTAATTCTAAATTTGGTTCAACAATAATATTTTCTTTCTTTAATTTTTTCATCTATCAGTAGTAGAAGGCCTACATTCATCAACTGGCTATAGAATGGCAATTCAATACATGTCTTCACTGTATGATAATCAAATCAGAGCACTATTTATGATGCACTCAATTTAAAAACTTACATCAGTTTACATAATCTTTTAAACTAATTGCCTTAGTCAGTATTCTATTGCTATAAAGAAACACCATGACCATGACAATATTTTAAAAGAAAGCATTTAATTGGGGCTGGCTTACAGTTTCAGAGGTTTAGTCCATTATCATGACAAGAAACATGGCAGCACGCAGGCAGACGTGGTGCTGGTGAAGTAGCAGAGAGTTCTACATCTGGATCCATGGCAGCAAGAAGAGAAAAAGCCACTGGGCCTGGCTTGAATTCTTGAAAGCTCAAAGCACACCCCCAGTGACACATCCTCCAACAAGGCCACAGTTCCTAATCTTCTCAAAAGGTGCCACTCCCTGATGACAAAGCATTCAAAGCGATGAGCCAATGGGGCTACTCTCATTCAAACTACCACACTAACATTTGAAAAATGCTGAACTATTATCTTCCCCTGGGCATAGTTCAGAAGACTAAAGGGGAATTCTGAGGAAGAACAAAGTTACTCATCTTCAGCCCATTTTGGGAGAGTTTTCAATCAAGAAACTGAAAGTCTAATAGAGAAATCTTGACTGCCCTCCTTCTTAGGTCACATTTCAGTTGGTTTGCAGTAGCGAAGGCTTCTTAGTGCCTGATGCACCTCCTGGTTCCTCAAGGTGTAAAGGACAGGGTTGAAGATGGGCGTGACCACTGTGTAGAGCAGGGCAACCACCTTGGAGAGGAGCTGGGAATGGACAGCTGAGGGCGCAATGTACAAGACCATGAGTGTTCCATAGAATGTGGACACCACAGCCAGGTGAGAGGAGCAGGTGGAGAAGGCCTTTGTCCTGGCCCCAGAGGGAACTCTCAGCACAGTTGCCACAATATGAGCATAGGAGATCAGAACCAGCCCAAAGGGGACAGTCAGGAAGACAACAGAGAGAATAAATGTAGTCACCTGGACCACTCCAGTATCTGAGCAAGCCAGAACCATCAGAGGTGAGAAATCACAGTAAAAGTGATCAATTTGGTTAGGGCCACAGAACCTCAGCTGGGCCATCAGAGCAACAACTAGTCCATCTACCATGAAGCCAGACAGCCAGACTGTGAGCACCAGCCTCAGGCACCACTGAGGCCCCATCAGGAGTGGGTATCGTAAGGGGTGACAGATTGCAAGGTAGCGATCATAGGCCATCACAGCCAGCAAGAAACATTCATCTGTAGCCATAGAGCCAAAGATGAAGAACTGGAGCAAGCAGCCAGACACAGAGATGGTGGCCTCCTGCAGGAAGCCCTCCAACATTTTGGGTACCACTGTGGAGGTATAGACAATCTCGATGAAGGACAGGTTCACTAGAAAGAAATACATAGGTGTGTGAAGTCTCCGGGAGCTGACCACTACCACTGCAATGAGTATGTTCCCTGTGATGATGGAGGCATAGACGATGGTAAACACAGAAAAGAACAGAAGGAATAGCTCAGGGACTTCATGGAAGCCAAGAAGTACAAACTCAGTGACAGTTTGGTTTCCTCTGGAGATGCTTTCCATGGGATCATTCAGTTTTCTGCAGGGCTTAACAGTAACTGGAGAAATTTGCGTGTCTCTGTTTTCTCTTGCAGCTCTAAGATCGTTAGTGCCAAAACAAGATGACAGAGTGGAAAGTAAGGATGGATTAAACTAGTCTTTATCTTTTTCTTGTTTTAGTTGTTATCACTTCAGCTCTTCTTTCTCCATACTCTAATGTAGCATATTCCTAGAGGCCTAAGAAAGCTTACCCATAGTCAGTATGTCAATGAAAACCAAAACTTTTGTGTAGTGACCACCATGTGTGTCTCTTGACAACAAACTTTTAGCGTCTATAAGCACAGCCAAAACTACCACAAAAGAATTAAAATTTTTGCTGGAATTTCATGGTCACTGTTAATCATCTTTACCTCAACAGCCTCTCTGGTCTCCATCACATAGTCATATAAGGATCACCAATTCCTTTGATTTCTTATCGTGTCTTCATCTATATTCTACCCGGTGTGCACAATGGCCCACTGGGTATTTCTTGTCTCTAGTTTTGAGAATCTTTTATCAAAACAACCTTCTAAAAATACTGGTTTTCCTGGTTTTTCTTTTCTTTTAGCTCAATAGAGGTTTTAGTTAAGGTGTGCTAAGTGATGGTGAGAGGGAAGTGCAGGAGCTGTGGAAGCAAAAAGAAGAGAAACTCAGACTCAGGTTGTGGGGCAGAGGGCATGGGGATCAAGATCAGGGAAGCTTCCTGAAGACAGTAGCAGGTCAGCCTATATAAGCCAGATTGCAATGGGCCAGCCAGAAGACAGTGAACTGGGAAGTGTCCGGGTGCAAAGATGTGCAGATGCAGAGGTTTGATGGAGCACAGCGCTTCTGAACAGCTGAGGTGATCCTGGTGTAGCAGGTATGACTTCACCTGCCGACCAAGTGATGCCTGGCTTTTAGTACAGAAAGAATATATGGGATTGCTGGCGGCAAAGAATGGTTGAGGAGAAAGCAAGAGAAAACCATACACATAGTCTCATAAAATTTAAACTGTTACTACTCCATAGTAGTAACACAAGTATACACCATTATAACATAAAATCCAAGCTGTCTAACACAAACACCCCACAAACACTGCCTAAGAAGGTGAAACTGAATGGCTCAGGGCCGAGAGTCTCGGGAAACTGTATGCTGTTTATGCCTTTGCCACAGGCTAAATCTGTATATTGCATGGAATTACATTCTTTTGTCCTGTGTAGCACTAGTGTTACCTTCTAGAGATATAATAATTAATAATACAACAAGATAGCTTGTTTCATGTCTTTCCTGAGGTCTTCTTGCCTAACCACATTTCTTTCTTTAGCAATCTCATACTGAATATATACAGCATATCATTTTAAACCTTGAGGATTACAATAAAAACAGGCCTCTACCTGAAGGAGCCTTATGTTATGGATACACACATCGGCCAGTAATTGCAGCACACTGAGAGGAAGACGATGAGTTAACCCTGATTGAAATAGTTCCCAGAGAAGTGGTGGTGAACAGCCTGCTAAAGCTGTGGAAGACGGAAAAGTAGGTGAAGGTATTCCAGACAGAAAGGAGGCCATGGCTAGATTCTGAAGCAAGATACGTTCCCACATGTGAGAATGAAAAAGAGACTGCGGAGCTAAGTCGCCAAAAATAATCAAGGAAATTCATCGCTGAATGATATCAAGAATAGTGGTTCTCAACTTGTGGGTTGTGACCTCTTTGTGGGTCAAATGACCCTTTTACAGGGGTCATTTGTCAGATGCCCAGCGTACCACGTATTTCCATTGATATCCGTAACCGTAGTGAAATCACCATTATGAAGTAGCAATGAAATAATTTTGTGGTTGAGGATCACCACAACAGTATTAGGAAAGTTGAGAACCATTGATCAAGAAGAGGCAAGATAGAGAGGTGGTCAGCAGTTGAGTATGGCCCCTCTGTTGGTCACAAACTGTATCTACTGCTTTTCCCTGCTGGCCTCAAAGTCTGGCTGAGAGCTACTAGACAGCAGAGTGGCATGGTCCAGATGAAAAGCAAGCTCATTCAGCAAAGGCTGCCCTCTCAGATGCCGGGATTAACCACACCCTCAGGAGATAAATTGTCAGTCTACTATGGTGAACAACAAAGTCGTACAACAAATACCTAATATGTAAAACAACCTCTCCTCTGATCTAAATTTGTGTGGTTTCACCTGACCAGGGTTCTGTACAGAGTCGGCTTCCATCTCCAGCTCTTTCTCTCAGTACCCTCCCTGCCCACTGCTCCATCTGCAGTTCTGTGTGGCATGAGCTGTGCACTCCCTCACCCTGTAATTTCTTGATTATTCTATCTACTCTAAGTCAAATCTGCACTTTGTATCCTTTCTACACTGTCAAACACAGGTAAGTATAGTAATCAGCCCAGTAAACCTCTCATGGACCTGGTCTTCAGCATCTCTAAAGTTCCCCACATGAAGTGTGTTTATATAAAAAAGAAAGATTATTAGGATTTTCAGAATATGACATAACCAATCCCACTGTCCAAGGCATGAGGAGTTAGGGGAAAAAAAGGAAGAATAGAAAATTCAAATTTTAGAACTTCAGAGGTAAATGAAAACATGTATTACCATAGGTTTAAGTAGACATTAAAGAATTTGCAGTTGTAAAACTCCCAGGATGGGAGGATGGTTGACTTTGATCATATTAACTGGTCAGAAAATGAAAATATTGAAAAATATCTGTCTAGTTGTCTAATGAGCAATGACTCCCAGATAATCCTAGGTTAGAGATGCAGCTCTCATCCAACCAACACAGACTCTGAGACAACAGAGAGCTCTCAGCTAAAATCATCACCACTCTGGCCAAGCAGTTAATGTGACATTTAAAGGAATAGATGCTGAATTATAATTTGCAACTTACCTTTAAAACATAAGAAAATTGTACTTTATAATATATGATAAACATATATTTAATGAATGACAAACAATAAATAAATTTCAAAGGATTTAAATAAAATTCACATAATTTTAAGCATATTCAAGTTTTCCCATACTGTGAGAATAAAGTACAAGGGCCAAGATAAGAACATTTGCTGTGTGTCCATAGCAGCACAAAAACCAAGAGCAAGGAGTGTCTGCCTCTTCCTCTAAATGACCAGGAAGTGAGGAGACACCTGGAATCATCTTTTAATGATCCAGTGGAGAAAACAGCAACATCAGGACCTTGAAAGAATCAAAGGGGATTTCCTGAAATGCTTACTTCAAAATGGCTTTTGGGAGCTCTAGGTTAGTGGAAATCTGTTACTAATTAGAGAAAAATTGCTGTCAAAACTAACCTTTTAGCTCTTTTAAAGGTTCTATGAACTAAGCTGTGAAATGTTGTACGTAAATAGGAGTTCACCTGGGAAGCTTTAGAGAGCAGCCTGCTCTCCACGGACAAAACTGAAGAAAAGGTAAAGTTTGCTTGAAGACTTCAGAATGGCTGAATTTTCCAATTCAGCTTTTTCCTTTTTGAAATAATACAAGGTCTTGATTAGAAACACCTCCCTTGTCACCTTCCAACTCTAAGCTGGTCTCTCCAGCCTCCATGCCCTCTTCTAGCTCCCAAGCCATCCTGCCCTTTCACTGTGAGCCCTTTTATCACAAGGGAAAGTTGTCAGAAGAGGCCCCAGAGAGCAAATTACAGATTTACACAGCAGCCATAAATGAACAGGATGAGGCAACCCACTGAGGTATTATTCCTAGTTTTTAAAGAATTCCTGAATGTTGGCTTGACCAAAACTGGAGCAGAATCTAAAAGAACTACAAGAAACCTTCCTTCCATCCCACTGGGGGGAAATGCCTGCCCCCAAGGCATCTCACTGCCAACTCCCAGCCTCTTTCCAATTATTCAGTGACAAATTCACCTATGATGCTGTGGTACCCTAACTCATACTCCATACCAGATGAGGTTCATATCAGCTATATTTTTCTTTCATATAGTTGCACAATGTAACAAATGGAAAGAAAGACAAAATAAAAATATAATGGATTCTAAATCAACCAATACACATCTAGTCTATCATGGTCTCCTCAGTCCAATGTAAGAATCTGATGTGAATCTTTGCATGTTTTCCCTTTGCATGCATATAGAGAAGATAGAGGGAGAGAAAGGAGTAGGAACAGATGATAGCAAATGGTGTTCCACAGAACCAACCAAGCATCACGGAGGATGATGCTTTCTCACTTAGAACAGATCAGAGATGAAAAGGTGCCCTGAAGCAGTGGTCATGAGCCAGAGCACCCTCTAGTAGCTCAGAACAGGGTAATCTCATTTTTAGGAGGTAGATGGCGGGAAGGGAGGGATAGAGAGGCAGGAGAACAGAAGAGAGCGATGTAGACCCTAAGGTCAGCAGTAAATGCTTCAAAGGTGGTCTAGGCTAGTAAAGCTGTGGATGTGGTCTTCCCTAATCAATCTGAAGAGAATTCCTAGGAAATGTGGCATTCCAGTTATTGGTAAGAAATAGCCTTGAACATCCAGCACTCTACTCTTAGAGTGCTCTCTATTTAAAAAAAAAAAAAAAAAAAAAAAAGATAGAGGCAACTGGAAAGTAGGTTAAGGGGAAATGCAGAACTACTCTGGTTGTGTGCATGCTCCAAAAGGAAGAACAGAGACAACTTCATGTGTGTATGAGTTCATGAACTCTTGTACCTGAGGATATCTGAGACCTTCACCCCAACTGATTTCCTTACCCAGAGGACCCTCCAGGCTGAGTGGAGAAGATCAAGCATACGGTACTTATGAATTCATTGTTCTGTGATTTTGTAATTTGACCCCTCTCCAGCTGTGGTGTCTTCTCCCTCCTCTTCCTGCTTTCCTTCTTGCTTTTGCTAGGTGATATCTTTGTCATGCTCCTTGTGGCTCTGGATGGAAGCCTTCATACTCCTGTGTGCTTTTTATGGTCTGCAGTCCCTCCTTGGTTAAGCTGCAATATACCTCATTCAGTGTGTCTCTCCAACTTTCTAAATTCCCACAGTTCCCAGCTGCAACACCCAGTACTACTTTCTTTGCCTTTGGCTGCCATTGAGTTCTTTAACCCTCCACCATCGCTTTTTTTTTTAATATTTTTTTAATGTATGAGTGCTCTGTCTGCATGTATACCTGCATGCCAGAAAAGGGCATGAGATCCCTTTATAGAGAGCCACCATATGGTTTCTGGGAATTGAACTCAGGACCTCTGGAAGAGCAGCCAGAGCTGCTTAACCACTGAGCCTATTTGTCAGCCTCTATTTTGTTATTTTATGTGTATAAGCCTGAGTGTATGCATGTACATCACATGCAAGTACCCACAGAAGCAAAAAAGGGGGGCATCAGATTTCCTGGAACTAGAGTTACAAAGTTGTGAGCTGGTGCTGTAAATTGGATCTGGGTCCTCTGCAAGAACAGCCAATGTGCTTAACCACTAAGCCATCTCTCAGCCCCAACTAACATGGCTTTTGAATGCTTTGGTGCCATTTATTATGTAATCCACTGCACAATATTGTTCAGTTCCCTGGTATGTGCCACTCTGGATTCAATATGATGGTCTGTAGGTTTCTTATGCCCATGTTCCCCTCTTTAATCTTTGCACAGATTTCATCTGCACACCAAACTAAATCAACCAAGTCTTCTGTGATGCTAGCCAGGTCTATGACTTTCATGCACACATACATACCATTTCAGTAATAGGATATATTTTGAGCAGCATATTATCCCAGAATTCCTGGGCTTCACTGTGGATTTGCTACCTGCAAATCATGGCCTCAATCCTACCAATGGCCAAGTGATGCCCCACAGAAAACAATGTCTACATTTAACTGCAGCTGCGTAATCTCCTTCTTACTGTCTCTCCTACTATTTAATTTTTCTTCTTTTATTTTTCCTTTTATTGGCCTCATACTCTTTACTGATGTGTGGTTTGAATGACAATAGTCCCCATTGGTCCATATGCTTCGTCCTTAGTTGGTAGAACAGTTTTGGCAGGATTGTGAAGTGTGGCCTTTTTGGAGGAGGTGTGCCACTAAGGGGTGGGTTTTGAGGTTTCAAAAGCCCACACTAGATCGCACGCACACACACACACACAAGCACCTGCACGCATGTTCTGCCTCCTCCTTTTGGATCAGGTGTAAGCTCTTAGCTACTGTGCCAGCACTGTGCACCGTGCCTGCCTATGTGCCTACTGCAGTGCCATGAATTCCCCCTCTAAAACTGCGAGCAAGCCTCCAATTAAGTGTTTTATTTTATGAGTATCCTTGGTCATGGTGTTTCATTACAGCAATAAAAAAATTTAAAAAATAAAATAAAATAAACAAATTGGTATCAGGGAGTGGAGTATTGCTGTGATGTGTTGTTTGGCAGAATATGAAAGACTTTGGGACTTTGGACTAGAAAAAGCATTTGAACCCTATAAATGGGACTTAATGGGCCATCATAATAGGAGCCTGGAAGACAGTAGCACTGAAAGAGATGCAGAATATGGAGGTCAAAAGATTTCAGACAAAATTAGCAAGTAGCCTAAATACAGTTCTTGTGATATTTTACAAATAATGTGGCTGCTTTCTACCCTTGCCCCCCACCAAAAAAAAAAAAAAAAAAAAATCTGCCAAATGCTAAATTGAAAAGTTTCAGATTAGGTCATTGAGACAGGAGATTTCGAGACAACCTAATATTGACTGTGTCACGTGGTTATTAGTGATTATTCTTGTGCAGACATGTAATGAAAAAAGTAAGCAGGGAAAAAATGCAAAATGCAAGATTTGAAGCAAAAACAGTAACCATAGTTTCTTTAGGACAGCTAGCAGATGTAATAATGATAGGGAGAACTTTTAGATTTATTATAAGCTTTTGGCACTGTAGCTGGGCAGATTCTCAGTTATTCTAACCTGACCATACTGGCCTGGCCTACATCCCACCACTTGGTCCATTACCTGCCATCTTAGTCTTGTTCTGGCAACTGCTTTTTCATCCATGTCCCAGTGGTAACACCTCTCCTCCCCTCCTCCCATCTGAGATCCACTCTCTGGGTTTGGAAGGCCCACCTTCCTCTCCTGCCCAGCTATTGGCCATTCAGCCCTTTATTTGACCAATCAGAACATGATGGAAAACAATGTTTACATAATACTAAGTTAGGAGATGATTCATGATAATGACAAAATCAAAGTCTGGCCTGCAATCAGATCGCTCCCAAAACAGAAACCAGCATTTGAACAATACAAGGAAATCTTCACACAATGCACAAAAAGATTATCCCTACAAACAGCCCCTGAAAAGTTTAATACTGGAGCCAAGAGATAAGTTTAAAGAAAAGCCTGATACTAAATGTAATAAAGGGAGTGGTTGGTATCCCCAAGGAGAGACCCCACCCAACTAAATCTGAGGGATTTTCTCCACCTAAAAAGCAACTACAGATCAAAGCTTATGCAAATATAATTCAAGGAGGGTGCCAGGTTCCAGCCCAAGCTGGCTAAACTATTCTGGCAGTTTTGGTCACTGGGTTCTGGTTGAAGAGTCAAGAACAATACAAAAGTAAAAGGGTTGTGGAATCTTCCTCATTAGTTAAGGAAAACTGCCAAGGCCAGGAGTCTGACAGGGGAGTCCCTGCATGTAGACTCAGATAGGCCATTTCATGAAGCTGTAAAAGTGATGCCTAGATTGCATTGTAGACTCCTCAGGCATTGGAGATACTAGAACTGTGGGGTATATGACAGGGAGTGCTGAATACAGGGTGTGGAACCAGCCCAAGAGGCAGATGTGTGCTGCAGTCCATAAAGCTGGAAGAATTGGGAGATTCAAAGAGCCATCTAAGCCCTTTGTCATCAGACATGGAGCTACAGGTCATGGAATTCTCCCTACTGGGGTTAGGTCTTGCTTGGTCCAATACTTCCTCACTATGTTCTCATTTTCTCTCTTTTAGAATGGTGATGTATAGTTTGTACCACTGTATTTCAGAAGGATGAAATTTTATTTTTGCATTTGCAGAGGACTACATTTAAGAGATTGCTTTGAGTCAGAGAAGAGACTTTGGGTTTTTTAACGGTATTGAGATTGTGAAGGGCTATGGGGATTTTTGAAGTTGGACCAGATGCATTTTGCCTTATCATATGGCTAAAATCCTACCAGGGCCAGGGAGTGGAATGTAGTGATTTGAATGAGAATGTCCCCCATACGCTGTATTTAAATGCCTGGCCCCTAGACAGTGAAACTGTTTTGGAAGGATTAGGAGCATTAGGCCCTGTTGAGAGAGGTGTGTTACTGGGGATGGGGTTTGAGGTTTCAAAAATCCATGCTAGATCCGGTCTCTGCCTTCTGCCTGTGGATCAGATGTAAACTCTCAGCTACTGGTCCAGGGTCGTTCCTGCCTGCCTGCTGCCACACTCTCTGCCACGGTGGTAATGAACTCGCCCCCTGAAAGTGTAAGCAAGCCTCCAATTAAATGGTGTCTTTCTTAATTTGCCTTGGTCATGGTGTCTGTTTTAGTTAGGGTTGCTATTGCTATGAAGAAGCACCATGACCAAAAAGCAACTTGGAGAGCAAAGTATTTATTTAGCTTATGCCAAATCAAAGCAAATGTAACTCAAGGAAAGGAACAGGTCTTATTACACTTCCACGGCACTGTTCATCATTGTAGAAGTCAGAACAAGAACTTGAGCAGGGCAGAAACCTGGAGTCAGGAGCTAATACAGAGGGCCTGGAGGAGTGCTGCTTATTGGCTGGTTCTCCATGGCTTGCCCAGCCTTCTTTCTTAGATCCAAAGACTATAATCCCAGGGATGGCTCCACCCACAAAGAATTGAGTCCTGAATCAATCACTAGTTAGGAAAATGCTTTACAGGCTTGCCTACAGCCCCATCTGTGGAGGCGTTCTCATCTAAGGCTTCATATTATATGAATACTATTCTTGTTATTCTATTTCCCCAAAAGTTATTAGAGTCAAAGAAGTGTTTTAATGAACTATTGCTGAATTTTCACAGGGGGCTTATCCATCTGTGTGGACATGTCTACAGATAGTATTCCACTCTTAAGAGTGGTGCTGAAGGTCAAGACTAGTGACCTAAGAATGTAGACAGAAAATTTAGCCAATGAAATACACACCCAGTTCAGTGGGGAGAATTATTAACACTATAAACTAGTCCTGTTGGAATAATGCAAAGACTTCAAACTAATCCCAGATGTGTAAAACCAACACAGAAACAAACAAATAAACAAACAAAAAAACTGAAAAAGCACAACTGCTTTTTAAAGTTTCTAGTCCACAGTAATGGGTTAAAAAGAAACAGAATTAGAAGAAGTTCCTGACAAAGAATTCATAATAATTATATAACATATAATTATCATGAATTATATAACATATAATCATTATAAGAACATATAATGAAACGGAAGAGGACATGAGTAAGTGCTGAATTAATTAAAAGAGAATACAAATAAACATTTGAATGAAATAAGAACAGTAGGGGAAACAAATACAACAAAGTGGTACAAATACTGGGAAAAAGCAAATCAGAATTTTGGAAATAAAATCTCAATAAATCAAATAAAAAGCTCAAAGGAAAGCCACATCAATAAGATGGGTCAAGTGGCAGGCCAAATAATACAGCTTGAAGACAGAGAGGAGTATTTTAGAACAGTAGGACGATAGTAAATGTGAAACAATAACAAAATACCAGCAGAACATAGAAGATCCTGGGATGTCAGTGAAAGAGCAAACTTACAAATTATGAGCATAGAAGACTGAAAAGAAGTAAAAATCTAAGGGAAGATTAACTATATTCAACAAAATAATAATTTTCAAATCCAGAAACAGATGGCTAAGGTGAAAAAGGGAGCATTTAGAATATAAAACAGGTAAGCTTAGAAAATAATCTCCTCAAATAATTTTACAAGGATGTAAAACACTATGTGAAAAAAAATGTAAAAGCTGTGAGGAGGATAAAACCACCTACAAAAGCAAACCTCTCCTATTAACCCATTTCTGAACAGAAATGCTAAATATAAGCAGGGCAGATAGTGGTTTATCTTAATCTCCAGGAAGTGTGTCCTCCACAGGACCTTCCCCTGCTTTTTGGCCTCTGAGAATTGGGCCCTCATCTCCAACCCTGTCATGACGATAACTCTGAGCTGTATTTTCTATGTGCTTTGTGGTGAGGTGTCAACAAGGAGGCTCCCAGCTTTGTAAGTGCCTGTGGGTATTGGCATTTTTTTACTCTATTTTATTTTGGTTTCTTAATATCGCTTTCTTCCTACTCCACACCCCAACACCAAGTAGGAGAGAGAAAAGGTTAGTGGGAGAAAGAACATAGTTCTCTTAGTTACTTCCTGCTGGTTAGAGTCATCGGGTTTCTTGGGGGAAGTCCAGTCTTCATTTCAGGGTATCTTCAAACTGCATCAACGGCAATCAGGAGCAGCAAGGGGAGGCTGAGGCAGGGGGACTACTGCAAGTTCCTGGCTGGAGAGTAAAATCCTCTCTCAAGAAATAAGCGTCTCCCAGAGGACCAAGATGGTACATTAAGAACTGAATAATAATTAAAATTCCTGAGGGATGGTGAGAGGGGGAGTAATCAAAATGCATTATATACAGGAATGAATTTCTCAAACAATTAATTTAATCTTAAAAGAAGAAAAAATGTAAAATAAAATCCACATTTTCACTATGTCCAACACTGAAAACTTTGCCAGCACTTATTCATCATCTTCTATGTGCTTGGGGCTCTGCTTGACACTGTGGTGAAACTGACTAAACGCAGGGTGGCAACTCTGTCCAGACAGTCCCCGTCTGGAGAGAAGGTGAGGAACCTAGGAAACTGTTCTCTGACAACACAAACTTGGGGAATACTCAGACCTTTGCAGTGGGGATGGTGGCTCAGCGGGACAGTGCTTGCCTAGTGAGCCTGAGGCCCTGGGCCCAATCCCCAGAACTAAAGGAAAAGTACGCATAGGTGATTACTCCGCCAGCTCCCAGGAAGATGGCACGACCTTCCCCACTTTACCAGTGAGTAAAACCTGAGTACTTGTGGCATCTCATAACCATCATGATGCCAACAGAAAGGAAAGTCAGACCTAAAGGTTTGCAGCACTGCCTTCCCTCTGATCACTGGCATGCTTACACTCAGGGGTGAAGCTGGCGGCAAAACTGAACACTTAAAATGCACCATATCCATCTCCTGGTTACCTCCAACTCCACTTCCTTCAGAGGGCTCTCCAGTTAATGGGTGCTTTGCCATGTTGCCATTGGTTTCCATCGGAGATCATAGAGGCAGCTTTATGAGACTCACATCTTCATGGCAGGAACAGTAGTACTGTTCTTGCCCTGACAGCAATGCCTTTTTCTCTTTTCTTTTTCCTTTTTTTTTTTTTTAATTTTTTTTCCTTTTTTTTTAATTTTTTTTGAGGCAGGGTCTTGCTGTACAGCTAAGGATGGCCTTTCACTTACAAGCTCTTTAGTGCTAGGATTAAAGGAAAGGCCACTACATCCTGCTAACAACTTTTTTCATCATTAATGGAGGCATCATTAATATATAATAAATTGCATATATTTAAATGTGTTGTCTGACAAGTGTTGACATATGTAGACACCGTGAAACTATTGGCACAACCCTTAAACAATGTACACATCCTCCAGCGGTTTCCTCACGCCCTGCTGCAGTATTTCCCTTCTGCCCCTCCCTACAGTTACAAACAATCATTCAGCTGCACTTCGTCATTACAGATCAGTTAGCCTTTCTATATTTTCATAGAGTGGACTTTTTGGTCTCACTGTTTCAATTCAATATACTTGTTTTGAGATTCATCCATGTGATAGTGTATAGCATATTCATTTCTGAATAGTGTCCCGTCATGGAAGACCTTAGTTTATGCCTCCACCTGCTGATAAAAATGTGGGTCTGTACAGTTCTTTACTTTTACAGATGAAGTATTTGTGAAAAGTTGTTATTACGTATGTGTTCATTGCTCTCCATGCACATAGCTGCACACACAGATGTACAGGAGACACAGCACATGAAGACAGGGGTTGTTTTTGGTGGAGAAAGCCCTGGGTTGTGGGCTAAGACTGGGGACTGAAGAGATGGCTCATCAGTGATGGCATTTGTCACCAAGCATGAGGACCTAATTTTAATCCCCAGAAACCACAAGATAGAAGGAAAAAACAACTCCCACAGGATGTCCTCTCGCTTCAACACATGTGTTATGGTTCATGAGCACATGTATGCCCACAAAAAAAGCACACACAATAAATAATTTTTCAAAGTTAAGACTGAAGACTTGGAGCCAGGTACAATGACTCACACAGTCTCAGCAGGAGGATCGCCTCTGATACCAGCATAGCTTAAGCTGTATAAACCCTGTCTCTGAGAAAATTGAATTAATAATAATAATAAAATTAATAGGACTGAAGCCCTAGGCTATGAGCTCCACTGACTGCTACAAAATTCCCAGTGACCTAGAGCAAACACCACATGTCACCACGATAAACAGAAGTCTGAATTAAATGTGCTGGGCTGGGTTTAAGGACTATTGCTTTGTGCTTATCTTCCTGGGGATCCTCTGCTTCCTGTACCTGAATCTCTTACAAAGAACAAAATGAGAGAGGACAGCCTCTTCTCCAGCTGCCAAAGGACCTTGAGCCAAATTTAAGAATGTCCACTTGATTCTATGTCCAACATACTAGGTAGCAACGTTACAAGTTCATTAATTCTGAGTCTAGACAGGAAAGAAGGCTAGGAGAAAGAGTTATGTTTTCTATGTTCACATACACTTCCAGCAGACAATAGATGTCTGCAAGGTAAGACACAGGAAGAAGCTTTCTTACAGCAATCAAGGTCCACCGGAATTAAGAAAACAAGACATCAGATGATGCCTCTTTCCCGAGTGCCCTACCACCCCTCCTCTCGCATGTCTGTGAGCTGCACCTCAGCATCCAGCCTCCAATCTGGAAATTCCTCTGAGGCAGAAGTCTTAGGATGCCGGGCTATCCCCACCCCCAGAAAGTGTCTCTCCTCGGCATGGGTGATGTTAGCGTGCAGCCTCCTGAAACAGTAGGTCTACAAGTTGCTCAAGCCATTAGCTTAGGGGAAAAGATCTGGGAAAAAAACACAAGACAGTGATCACAGGAAAAATAAAAACTGAATATCTAGAGGTGCAATGGAAGCAGAAAGGGCATTTGCAAAGTTATAACTGAGCCAAGTCCATGCCCCCACTTACCCAGTGAATAAGAGAACTTGAAAGGAGAAGCCTCATCTCCTTTCATTATTTCCCAAGGCTGTTTTGAGCTACCCCAATGCCCTATTAGGGAGATAGATAGGCAGTTTGAATAATTGCCCTACGCTGAGCAGGACACCTCTTCAACAGTTTGCACACACTCCAACTCACTTTTTATCTACAGGAGGTGAGAGCCTGTGTATAATAGCTCAGAATAATAGCTCAGAACCTGTCGGGGCAGCAGCAACGTCAGCACCGGAGAACTTAGACATGGAAAGGCTTGTCGTGCGGATGAAGAACTCTATGTGCAAACCAGAGAAAACTCTGAGGATCACTGCCCTAAGCTTCAGGGGCTCAAGAGAGTATTTCTATGCTTAAGATCTGAGCGCCCTCCAGAACTACAAAAGCTGTTGTTGCACTATCGGCCACATGGTGGCAGCATGCGTCTACTCTCCCGATGTCCGGGGCGATGTATGTTTAGAACTGACGGGCGACTCTTGAAAATTGAAGCGAAAGCTTCTGTAAACAGTAACTTTAAATACATTCCAAAGACTTCGCAATCAAGTGAATTTGGTCCAAAAACGTCAGCTGGAGGAAAGATGCTCTCCACCAACCATGTTTAACAATGGCTCCTCCAGCGGCTAAGCAGGTAGTCACCGCATTTGGGAACAAACACTACGGAAGCCCATGGGACCATGGGAAAAACTGCATTCCCAGGAAGACTCACTCCAGGTGAAAGACCGACAGACTGGCCGCTCACTTGGGGCTTGTCACCCCTGACACTCCCACCACCGAAACTCCTTAAGCTTCGCCGAAGAAGGCCCTTCCGGCTCTCCATCATCACTCTTTCCTGCTTCTTGTCTGCCTAGGTCCCACAAAAGACAGGAAATGTTTCTTGTTTTAAGTTTCTGATCACCCAGATGTTTTAAATGAGTAAAAGATTTTGTTCCAAGGCGGTTTGCATAGGAGCTGAGATTTAGTCCAGGAAAAAAAAAAATTATTAACATTGACCACCACAGTAGGGATTTGGTCTGAATCCCAGCCAAAGAGCGTTCTTTACGACAGGTTTCTAGAGCGGGTGACTGATCTAAGGCTTCGCTACAAGCTCATATATGATTTAGGTTGCTATATGCCAGACATCAAGAAAACAGAGAAAATAGGGATTCCAGGCTACCTAGGGCTCATAAAACAGGGGTTGTCCCTACTGAAGCAGGCGTGAGAAAGAGAGAAGAGGGGCTGGGCATCAGGGAAGCATGACTAGATCGCTCCCATACTGCTAAATCTGCTCTTTTTCTCTCTCTTACAGTCTCTTGTATACACATATAATGTACTTCGAATCCGTTCCTTTACATTATCCTCTTTTTTAAAAAAATATTTATTTTATTACGTTGGTGTTCTGACTTCACGTGTGCCTGTATGAGGCTGACAGATCTCCTGCAACTGTAATTACAGACAGCTGTGAGCTGCCATGTGGTTGCTGGGAACTGAACTCGGGTCCTTTGAAAGAACAGCCAGTGCTCTTAACTGCTGTGCCATCTCTGCAGCCCCTACACTATCCTCCCTTGCCCCCTCCCCCGCCTACCAAATTCTCCTTCTCCTTGTTTCAAGTCTTATTTATTTATTTATTTATTGTCTATGATCATTTTGTCTGCATGTATGTCTGTGCATCCCATGCTCGCCTCATGCATGCAGCGGACAGAAGGTGTCAGATTCCCTGGGGCTGGAGTTACAGACAGTTGTGAGCCACCATGTGGCGGCTAGGGATTGAACCCAGGTCTTCTGGAAGAGCTGCCAATGCTCTTAACTGCTGAGACATCGCTCCAGCCTTCTTGTCTTTCTCATGTGTGCATACTTCATTGCCTTTTCATTTAATTACAGTCACAGAGGTGGAACTTACATACTTGAACAAGGACAACTTACCAGTGACTACATCAACGTGGAATATGATTTCCTTCCCCTAATAACCATTGGCTGCCTATAACTTCTCATGGTGAGGAGGCGTCTCACAGGCCTCTCCCCCACTCGTCAAGGAATGTTGTTAATAGGCCTAGGCTTCTGTTGTTCTTATTCAAGTAACCACCACTGCTGTGATTTCATGAACACAGCAGCCACGTCATGTTCAGAAAAGGGATTTTCACAGGATTTCTTCCTATTCTTTGGCTCTTACATTCTTTCTGTTCCCACAATGTTCCTGAGCCTTAGAGAAAGCAAATCCAGTCTCTCTGAAAGCTACAGCATCTTAAAATGTCAGGCTCATGATCTAGCAACAACTCCCATCACCTCTCTACCCCACCCCAAGAAAGAGCAAAGTATAAATAGAATGAAATCTCCATGCACTATGCCACCGGTGTCCGCAATATCCAGGATTCCTAACTAAACGTGAAGGTTTGGGCAATGACAGGAACAAGCTGGTGGGCTAATCAAATGACAAACCTTGAGCTTCACAGCCCAACAGTCACTAGGAAATAGAAGAAGAGTAGAAATTTAAGGGGGATCACACAAAAGGATCCATAATTTCCATCTTTAATATCACCCATGAAGGAGACCAGATAGTCCAATAAGCTATCAAAGTGGGAAAGCAGGTCATGCTAGCTGCCAGTTGTTTATGCCCATCTCCTTTTCTCAGATGTCCCCCTAGTGATTCAGTCCTCCTGGTGGCCAAGAGAGAGAGCAGATGCAAGACAAGCGGAGAACTGAATTCTAGAGACTTCTCTGGTCATCATCCATCCCTGGAAATGTAGACCGCACACAACCTGACTCCCTCTGCTCCACTCCCATTCTCCTGCTGCTCCAGACCTTTGCTGGGAAAATCCCACTAAGAGTGAAGAAGAAGAGATGGGTCACTTCTGCTCAGACTAAGCAAATTCTCAAAGAATACTTTTTTCACATCTCTTTTTTCTTCTTTTTTAAAAAATTTTATTTTACTTTTATTAATTACAGTTTATTCACTTTGTATCCCAGCTGTAGCCCCCTCTCTATTCCCTCCCAATCTCATCCTCCCTCTTCTCCTCCCATGCCCCTTCCCCAGTCCAATGATAGGGGAGGTCCTCCTCCCCTTCCATCTGACCCTAGTCTATCAGGTCTCATCAGGACTGGCTTCATTGTTTTCCTCTGTGGACTGGCAAGGCTGCTCCCCCCTCAGGGAGAGGTGATAAAAAAGCCAGCCCTTGAGTTCATGTTAGAGACAGTCCATGTTCCTATTACTGGGAAACCTTCTTGGACACATGGGCTGCATCTGTGCAGGGGTTCTAGGTTATCTCCATGCATGGTCCTTGTTTGGAGTATCAGTCTCACAAAAGACCCCTAGGTTCAGACTTTTTGGTTCTGTTTCTCTCCTTGTAGAGGGGTTGAAGAGATGGCTCAGAGATTAAGCACACTAGCTGCTCTTCCAGAGGACCTGAGTTCAATTCTCAGCAACCACAGGGTGGCTCACAACCATCTATAGTGAGATCTGCTGCCCTCTTCTGGCATGTAGGCAGAATACTACACAAATAATAAAGAAACAAATCTTTTTTTCTTCTTTTTAAAAAAGGGGTTCAAAGTTAGGAATAGTGTATATGCCTTTATTTCCAGCATTTGAAAAGCAGAGATAGGTGATGGATCCTTATGAGTTCAGAGCCAGCTTGGACTACATAGCAAGTTCCAAGCCAGCCAAGGCTACACATAAGACCCTCTTTCAAATATATATATGTGTGTGTCTATATATATATATATATATATATATATATATATATATATATATATAT
>NW_026590110.1:396138-396829 GCF_907164565.1 Psammomys obesus
TATATATATATATATATATATATATATATATATATATATATATATTATATATACATTTATATGTGTGGATACACATATATGTTTACATATGTACTAAATTATATATAAGTCAAATATATATGTGCTAATTCTTTTTTTAAGTTCAGACATGGGTGATTCAATACACAGAAATCCATCAATGTAATCAACCACATAAACAAACAGAAGGAAAAAAAAACACATGATCACCTCCTTAGATGCTGAAAAAGCATTTGATAAAATTCAACATCCATTAATGTTTAAAGTTTTGAAGAGTTCAGGGACACAAGGCACACACCTAAACATAGTAAAGACAATATATAGCAAGCCTATAGCCAACATCAAACTAAATGGAGAGAAACTTAAATCAATCCCACTGAAATCAGGGACAAGGTAGGGCTGCCCATTCTCTCCATATCTCTTCAACATAGTACTTGAAGACCTAGCTAGAGCAATAAGACAAGTAAAGGAGATCAAGGGGATACAAATCAGAAAAGAAGAGGTCAAAGTGTCACTGTTCACAGATGATATGATAGTATACTTGAGTGACCCCAAAAATTCTACTATAGAACTCCTTCAGCTGATAAACACCACCTTCAGCAAAGTGGCTGGATACAAAATTAACTAAAAAAAAAAAAAAAAAAAAAAAAAAAAAAAAAAAAAAAAAAAAAAA
>NW_026590110.1:396839-452287 GCF_907164565.1 Psammomys obesus
AAAAAAAAAAAAAAAAAAAAAAAAAAAAAAAAAAAAAAAAAAAAAAAAAAAAAAAGAGTATCTCTCCTGTATACAAAAGACAAAAGATCTGAGAAAGAAATTAAGGAAACAACACCCTTCACAATAGCCACAAATAACATAAAGTACCTTGGTGTGACTCTAACCAAGCATGTGAAAGACCACTATGAAAAAAAAAAACTTCAAGTCTCTGTAGAAAGAAATTGAAGAAGCTATTAGAATGGAAAGATCTCCCATGCTCATGGATTGGTAGGATTAACATAGTGAAAATGGCCATCCTGACAAAAGCACTCTACATATTCAATGCAATTCCCATCAAAATACCAACACAATTCTTTACAGAACTTGAAAAAACAATTCTCAATTTCATATGGAAAAACAAACAAACATAAGATAGCATCTTCAACAAATGGTGCTGGTGTAACTGGATCTCTATATGGAGAAAAATGCAAAAAGATCCATATTTATCACCCTGCACAAAACTAAAGTCCAAGTGGATCAAAGACCTCAACATAAAAACAGACACACTAAACCTGTTAGAAGAAAAAGTGGAGAAGAGCCTTGACCTCATTGGCACAGGAGACAATTTCCTGAACAGAACACCAACAGCACAGGCTCTAAGAGCAACAATCAATAAATGGGACTTAATGAAACTGAAAAGTTTCTGTAAAGCAAAAGACAATGTCGTCATAACAAAACAACAGCCTACAGACTGGAAAAGGATCTTCACCAACCCTATATTTGACAGAGGTCTAATATCCAGAATATATAAAGAACCCAAGAAGTTAAACAGCAACAAATCAAGTAATCCAATTTAAAAATGGGGTACAGAGCTAAACAGAGAATTCACAATAGAGGAACATCATACGGCAGAGAAACACTTAAAGAAATGCTCAACCTCATTAGCCATTAGGGAAATGCAAATCAAAATGACCCTGAGATTTCACCTTATACCCATCAGAATGGCTAATATAAAAAACTCAAGTGACAACTCATGCTGGAGAGGATGTGGAGAAAGGGGAACCCTCCTCCATTGATGGTGGGAATGTAAACTTGAACAACCAGTTTAGAAATCAACTTGGTGCTTTCTCAGACAATTAGGAGTAGTGCTACCTCAAGATCCACCTATACCACTCCTAGTCATATATCCAAAAGATGCTCAAGTGCACAACAAGGACATCTGCTCAACTATGTTTTTAGGAGCTTTATTTGTAATAGCCAGAAGTTGGAAACAACCTAAATGTCCCTCAACAAAGGAATGGATACAGAAATTGTAGTACATTTACACAATGGAATCCTACTCATCTATTAAAATCAAGAAATTTGCGAGCAAATGATGGGATCTAGAAAAGATCATCTTGAGCGAAGTAACCCAGAAGCAGAAAGACACACATGGTATATACTCACTTATAAGTAGATGTTAGCCATAAAATATAGGATAAACATATTAAAATCTATACTCCTAAAGAAGCTAAACAAGGAAAACCCTAGCGAAGATGCTCAATCCTCATTCAGAAGGACAAATGTGATAGACTTCAGAAGCAGGAGAAGATAGGGAACAGGACAGGAGCCTATCACAGAGGGCCTCTGAAAAACTCTACTGATCAAAGTATCGAAGCAAAGGCTGAGACTCGTATCCAAACTTTGGGCAGAGTGCAGTGAATCTTATGAAAGAAGGAGGAGACAGAAGGACCTGGAGGGAACAGGAGCTCCACAAGGAGACTGACAGAACCATAAAAACTGAGCCCTGGGAGCCCTGAAGAGATACCCCAACCAAGGATAATGCAGAGAGAGGACCTAAAAACCCAGCTCAGATGTAGCCCATAGACTCAGTCTCCAAGTGGGGTCCCTAGTAAGAGGAGCCAGGGACTTTCTCTGGTATGAACTCAGTGGCTGGCTCTTTGATCACCTCTTCCTGAGGGGGGTGGGTACAGCCTTGCCAGTCCACAGAGGAAGACAATGCAACCAGTCCCGATGAGACCTGATAGGCTAGGTTCAAATAGAAGGAGAGAAGGACCTCCCCTATCATTGGACTAGGGAAGGGGCATAGAGGAAGAAGAGGGAGGGACGGTGGGATTGGGAGGAAATGAGGGAGGGGGCCACAGCAGGGATACAAATTGAATAAATTTTAATAAATAATAATAATAATAAAAGAAAAAAAAAGTTCAGATGCTGGAAAGGTCCCAGTTATCATAGCCTGCTTTGCTGAGTCATTATTAAGGCCCTGTCTGCATGCTGACCCACAGATTTTTTTTTCCTGCCCTCCTCTGTATTAACGGTTGGATCTCAGATGTTTCTTGTCATTTTACATGCTTTTTCTTACTGTCTAACTAACTCTTCCACAAGTTCTAAGATTTTGGATCCCAGGCAAGACTCTTACCGCATATCTAATTGGTCTCTTTCCCCAAGGCCTGACAACCAGAAGTGTCAGCATGACTAGACATTGTGCCTATCTTATCATCCCCCTTTTCCATTTCTTTCCTGCCAAATGTGGAACATACCACCTACATGTGGTTTTCACATTATAACTCCTTCCTCACGTGGCCAGGCTCTTTCTGAACAGAGAGGTCAACCTCAGTTGTTTGTCTTCTCAGCCACAGTAGGCTCTAAGCCACCGCTTGCATAGCCTGCCTACAGTGCTGACCCATACTTGGCTACTTTCAGGATAGTGACTGTGGTGGTTTGAATTGGTTTTTTTTTTTTTTTTTTCTTGATTTTTTTGAGGCAGCATTTTGAAACTGTCTTAGAACTAGCTCTGTAGACAGGCTGGCCTCGAACCCACAGAGATCCACCTACATGTGTCTCTGTAGTGCTGGGATTAAAGGCCTGTGTCACCATTGCCGGATAGCTGTAGTGGTTTGAGTGAGAATGGACTTCATAAGCTCAGATATTTGACTGTTTGGTCTCTGGTTGGTGAAACTACTCAGGAAAGGTTAGGAGGTATAGCGTTGTTAAAGGTGTGTTACTGGGGGTGGGCTTTGAGGCTTCAAAAGCCTATGCCATTTCTCTCTCTCTCCTCTCTTTCTCTCCCTTTCTCCCCTCCCCACCTCCCTAAACCTCTGTGAATGTAAGCCCCCAATAAACTCTTTTTTTTAATGTTACCTTGGTCATGGTGCTCTGTCACAGCAACATAAAAGTAAGTAGGATATTCTCATATTCTCTAGCCCAGTGATTCTCAACCTTCCAATGAATCACGTTGTCTGTTTTAGATAGCCTCAGGTGACCCCTGTAGCCCCTTAGATGGAGAACGGATGCTCTAGTCCATTAACTCTTTGAGGGGCAGCTTTGTACATAGAGTGGATCCCACTCACCAAAAGGCACATCACATTATACCGTATAGATTAGAAAGAAAACCTTGGATTCCCCTCAAGGATGTGCTACCCTTGGATATATCAGTTTTGGTTGCATGTCCTATCATGCAACTGTTCTGCCCAAATACATGCCAAAACCAAGAAAATATTAAAAAGTGAGAGTACACTTAGAGTTACCCAAACAGCAATAGTCATCATTTTTTAAACATCTCATTACATCTGTGTACTTGTGTGTGCAGTGGTCGTGGGGTGTGGGCATGCGTGTGCAACAGCCCAGATGAGGAAGTCAGAGGAAATTTGCAGTAGTCAGTTCTCTCCTTCCACTCTGTCAGGTCTGGGCATGGAATTGGGATTGTTAGGTAGATTAAGGCTGCTTTGCAGACATGATGTATTTGCAGGTCAGCAGGTCGATGAGCAGAGTAAAAACGACAATGAGAGGAACATGCTGCCTCTAGCCTCCACACCCTGCCAGAGACACAGCGCCCGGAAGGGATGGTCTCTCCAGGATTTCCCCTCCGTTCCCTTGGGGAATGTCTCTCTGGACACCTCCATGAAAAATGTTAATTATGGGAGTGAGACAGAGCTTCCCAGAGCTGCCTCCCCTCTTCTAAGGAGTAGGGAAAGCAGATTCCTCTGTTTCTTCTCTGGTGAGAAGAGGTGTCAATGTTCTCTCCTTCTCTCTCCCACTAGATTTTAGGATGTTCTCAGTGCAGTCACCAACTACCACCACAAAACTCAAGCATGTGCCCTGTTTGTACCCTCACAGGGCTCTGCAGTAACGGCCCCCACCTCCTCTGCCTCTGTACCCTCAGTCACCTGTGCTTCCTTTTCCCAAATCATTTATTTACTTATCTGCTGAACAGGATGGCACCCACCCCTTGTCTAATTCCTGGAATGCCTGGCTCTTATCTCAGCTACTCATTCCAGCAGCCAACACAGCCAAGTATTTTCGTCCTTTGTTAACCTTTCCCTCTGTCATTTCAAAACCACAGAATCCAGAACACAAGCAAGACGCCCACGAAAACTCCGTCTTAAAACAGGGGGCAGACATGAAGGTAAGCGTGTTACATTGCCCTGAGAATAAATGGTTTTGCAGTGCGGGTCACAGTCTAGAAAATCAAGGGAGCCTTTAAAGACATGCTATACAATTTACAACAGATTTGCCTTCTGAAAAGTCATCAGTGGTGTGTGTGTGTGTGTGTGTGTGTGTGTGTGTGTGTGTGTGTTATAACTGTGTTCTTGGGAATTTGTGCATAACACAAAGACATTGTGAAATTGTATTAGTGTGTACCTGTTTTAATGTCTGAAGCTAAATGATTTCAGACTTGCCTAGCTATGGTTATGAAATCACAATACTGAAGAATTTGAGTTTTTGTAATTCAACACCTCTAGCCACCACTACTTCACAAAGTTAAATGCCATGTCTAATATTTTATCTATGTGCCAATGCTGTAAAGTTGTCTAGAAATAAAGATAAGGCTTTGTATGTCCTTTCATCTTCCACAGTCTAGCATATAAAGCCAAGAACCTATAAAGCCAAGACCTTGGAGTTAGTCAGGTTTGAGTTAAAATTTTATATCATTTGCAAACTTTGTGACAGTGGACACTGCCTGACTTCCAGTCAAGGGAATATTAAAGTTAGTATATGAAAGGGAAATCGATTTTCACATCAATTCTGTCTCCACTCGTTTCCTGGAGCAGGAGTGGTCCAGAAACACACACCTGTAATCTCTGCACTCAAGATGGAAGAAAGCAAGACAATTCTGAGTTAGAGGCCAGCTTAGACTGCATAGTCAGACTCTGTCTTGAAAAACAAAACTATTTCTTAAGGCCAAGGATGTGATTCACTGTGTGACCAGTTGGGGGATATATATATATTCAACATTCGTGAGGCCCTGAGTTCAATTTCCAACCAAAAAGTACCAAACACTGAAAAGAAAAATGCATACACTGGTTTATAACCTAGGGATAACAGCTGACACTCACCTGCTGAGTGCCAGGCACCATTCAAATCACTCTGTGTATTTAACTCCTGTTACAAAGTTACATTTCTATGTGAAGAACAGGAGCATTTAAGTACATGCCCACAGTAATCAGCTAGAAAGTAGCAGAATCAAGACTCAAACCTAAGGAGTCTAGCCCTACATCTTCTTTTTATTAAAACTTATTCTGCCTGATGAAGATAAGTGAAGTTGTTTGTTTGTTTGTTTGTTTTTAAATTGGGAGAGGGATTACTTCCTTTAAAAAAATGTAAAAGATTGTGATTGCTAGATTGGGTGTAGAAAATGCCTGCCACATCATACATGTGAAGGCCAGAGGACAACTTGAAGGAGTCAGTTCTCTTCACTATATGGGTCCCACGGATGGAACTCAGGCCATCAGGCAGCAAGTGCCTCTACCTGGTGAGCCATCTTGCCAGCCCAGAGAACAGTGATTTTTTATTAAAAGCAGTGAGTGTTTTTATAAGTTATGTATATGATATCTGTCATAAAACATGCATGAAAGATTTCTGTGTACTTTTTATTTATTCCACCAAACATGAGGATTTCCATACCACCAGATATTGAATTCAGCATCAATACCTATAGTCTTGAAATTGAGGTTTTTCTTTCTTTCTTGCATTTTTAAGTTTGTTTGAGAAATGGTTGACAGAAAAGCCTTTGATAATCCAAGAAGTCATCCACTTTGAACTCCACCATTCACACAGGACAAAACAGAGGCAGAATGACATGAAGTGATTTCACATCTCAAATAGGCAGCCAGAGGAGATAGTTCTAGCTAGGACTGAGGTCTCCTCATTTCTGGTCTGACAGGAAGCATTTCTTCCTCCAACAGGCTAGTCTGTGGTGAGCCTGGATGCCACATTTACAGAAGGAGGGCCTGTGCATTCTTAGTATCCTCCATGGGTTAGACCATAGCATAACATGTTAAAAACAAACTCATGGAGTTGGAAATAGTTCAGTATTGAGCATATGCCCAGCAAGCATAAGGCCCCAGATTCAGTCCTCTCAAGGGGAAAAAGATGGAGGCACAATAAAACCTTTAGGGAGTTTATTTGATAAAGCAGCTGTTCCTAAATCAGGCAGAAGTAAGTCAGTGAGCCAGAGAGGGAAAACAAAGGGAACATTTTGTTAGGATAAACATATAAGTAAAACAAAAAAACATTTGCTTGGAGGCTGGGCATGGTAGCTCATGCTTATAATCACAGCTCTCTGGGGCTGTACACAAGAGGGTCAGGAGTTCAAGGCCATCCTCTGCTACAAATAGAACTGAAGACCAACCTGGGCTTCATGAGACCCTGCTGAAAGCAGTGAGGGAAGGAAGGAAGGAAACAGGAAGGAGGCAGCGGCAAAAGAAGGAGGCAAGGAGGAAGGAAAAGGAGAATAAAGAGAAAACTATTTGATTGGCTACAGTTATGTATTTGGTCTAGTTCCGTAGAAAGTCTATAGCTGCATATACTCGTTGGCTAATTGGTTGGTTTTGTATAATATAGGCATTTACAAGAAGAGCATACACTTTGTTTTGCCCGTGGAGCAGAGTTAAGGGCAACCGTGAAACCTGGCTGGCTTGGTCTGCTCAGGGCTCTCTTGGCTTTAACTGTTACATAAACAAAAACAGGTGGCAATGCTGCTCCATCTTGGTCTCTCCAGGCTTAGCTTTTAGACAATGCCCACTTTCATGGAGAACGGGGGCAGAAGCCTCAGAGTGGAATGTGTCCTTGTGAATAGCAATAAGACAGGGTCTCTCTGTGTAGCTCTGGCTGAGCTGGAACTCACTAGACCAGACTGGCCTCAAATCACTGAGATTCTCGGGAAGGCCTGTGCTGTCGCGCCCTCTAGCGTTAAAATGCTTGTCTCATCCTTCCGAATCCTCTTGGAGTTTCCCTCCAGGCTAACCACAGCTCAGAGGAGCGCTTCCTGCTGATGGGTTTCACCGACTGGCCCTCCCTGCAGCCGGTCCTCTTCGCACTGGTCCTTCTCTGCTACCTACTAACGCTGACAGGCAACGCGGCGTTGGTGCTGCTGGCCATCCGCGACTCGCGCCTACACACTCCCATGTACTACTTCCTCTGCCACTTGGCTCTGGTGGATGTGGGCTTCACCACTAGCGTGGTACCACCGCTGCTGGCCAGCCTGCGCGGCCCTGTGCTGCAGCTGCCGCGCGGCTGGTGCATGGCGCAGCTGTGCTCGTCCCTGGCCCTGGGCTCCGCCGAGTGCGTGCTGCTGGCGGTTATGGCGCTGGACCGCGCGGCCGCCGTGTGCCGTCCGCTGCGCTACTCCGCGCTGGCCTCGCCGCTCCTGTGCCGCACGCTGGCCGGCGCCTCCTGGCTCGGTGGCCTGGCCAACTCCGCGGCGCAGACCGCTCTGCTGGCCGCGCGTCCGCTGTGCGCGCCACGCCGTCTGGACCACTTCATCTGCGAGCTGCCCGCGCTGCTGCAGCTGGCTTGCCGAGACGGCCGCGGCGCCACCGAGCGCCAGATGTTCGCCGCGCGCGTGGTCATCCTGCTGGTGCCTTCTGCGGTCATCCTGGCCTCCTACGCCGCCGTGGGCCGCGCGGTCTGGGGCATGCAGTCCCGCGCCGGCTGGCGGAAAGCCGCGAGCACTTGTGGCTCTCACTTGACCGCTGTCTGCCTATTTTATGGCTCCGCCACCTACACCTACCTGCAACCCACGCATAGTTACAATCAGGGCCGCGGCAAGTTCATCTCGCTCTTCTACACGGTGGTCACACCCGCGCTCAATCCTCTCATCTACACGCTGCGAAACAAGGAAGTGAAGGGGGCGGCGCTGAGGCTCTTGCGAAGTGTGGGGAGGCGGCAGACAGGATAGTGACAGGGCCCAGAAATAGGATGCCCATATTGTTTGTCTTTGCATGAGAATCTGCAAGTTTTGTCCTTCAGAAGCCCTGGATTAGTAGAAGGAGACCCTTTCTCTTACCGGGTAGGGTTTGGATTCTTGGGGGGCGGGGGGGACCTGAAATAGATAAACACGCATATATGGTGGTGGGGTAAATGACTCTTGGGACTTTCCGTGAGAAAGGAAGCATGATGGACAAGGAGGGCATGTCCTCAGGAGAGTTTGTAGCCGGCCCTGTGGATTCCACATGGAGATAAGACGATGAATACCCTGGTACTGACCTTTAGTTTTCCCCAAGCTTACGAACAAACAAACAAAAAACATGAGAAATTCCATGGCCTCAGCTGTCAGATGGAGTCCCTCTGGTTAACAAGGAAGTCATGGGCCCTACCTTACAGAGATCCCTTCCAGAAACAGGATATGGTTTCTGTTTTAGTGGAGCCAGTCTCCAGCTATTGCAGACTTAGCCAGGTGACCAATGCCCACTACAGAACACTACAAAGACTGTCTGTAAATACAGGCAGTTGTGCTGGGCCTAAGCTAGGAATCCCATCTGCAGAATATGAAGAGGAAGGCATCATGATCAGGCTATGAGAAAAGCCTGCATCTGACCAGGAGTGAGACAGAGGAGCAAATAGAAGAAAGGTGGAGAAAGGGACTCCAGTTCCCAAGACAGGAGCAGCGACCTGCTGATGAAGGAAGAGCTGTCCGTCAGAAGAACCCAGAAGTCAGCTCCTTCCCTTCCTTAACCAGAGAAGAACTTTTGTTAGGGTTAGACACAGCAGATGGAGAAGATGCTAGATTTTATTTCACATCAAATATCTTGAAATTAAAAGATAATGATTGAATGAATTTATAAATCATTTATTGACTGTGATCCTATTACGGTAAAAAAAAATCATAACACATTATTTCTCTCTTTTTTTAAAGTAGGACTCAATTTGCTTCAGTAATTATTCATTGATGCACCTATCCCTGACTCCCAGGGAATTAAAAGTGTGTACCACCACACCTGACTAAGGTTTCAGTTTTTGCTCTCAGCAACAATCCTGCCACATGATGAATTATTATTAAAAACAAGGAAGCACAGACTTGACAAATATTCTTAATTCACTCACTCAGATCAAGTCTTTATTTCACTCTCATTATTTTTTTTATCTCACCCAGAGGTATGATTGGTAATAGCTAAAAGAAAATGGGCTTTGATCCTTTCATCACCCCATCCCCATAATCACCCCCCAATGCAGCGCACTGTCAGAAAGAGTAAAGTGCCGCTCTTGATGTTGTAGTCAGCCATGATCTTTCCATCTTCCAGCCTCTTCCCATTGCAAGTCACAATCTGATCCTTGGGGTTCACAGCTGTCTCACTCTTAATCATGTCTTTCACCTGGGCAACTGAGCTGGATCTTCGAACTTGGAGGAGGTGCCTTTGCCCTTCATTGCTTAACTCCACCAGAAACAGGGGCAGCTCCTCATCACTGGGCTTCACCACCTTCAGGGTGAGGTGGATGACTGTTTCCTTGTCGATTCCATAAGACGACAGTTTTCTCTGGGGCTTGAGGACCTTGGAGCCTAGCAAAAGAATCTGGTCCTGCACAAAGACTTTGGTTTTGGATCTGATATGCTCATTTATCTTCTTCACTTTGTCATTCTCACTGGTGTCAAAGGTCATCAATGGCCATTGCTCTGAATGGACAACCTAAGCAAAGAAAGTCAAGAGAGTCACCTAGAATGCCTGCTGCCCTCTACACCCTACTTCTCACCTTCACTTTTCTTCCTGCTTGGCCCTCCAGCTCCTTCCCAACTATCCTAATCTCTCCCTCTCTCAAAACTTTCGTTTGTATTATAATACAAATCAGAACGTTAGTTTCATTCCTCTTGAGATATATGTCCAATGTATGTCCAATGTAACTACCAATTTCCTACCTTATTAAGTTTCCTCTTTAAAGCCAGATATAAACACAAAAACATTACAAGGCTTCAAAAGATGTACACAGACTCTTAAACAAATCCAAAGCAAATTTCCAAGACTTGGCAGCCTCACAGGGTATTCTCAGGCATGCCCCATCCTCCGTGGCTAATTGAGAATGGACCCTGATGAAGTTACACAGTCTCCACACTATCACATTCCTATTAACGTCATCATTGGTATCTGATAATGTCCGTGTTGGGGTGATGCTGTGATTAGTGGCTAATCTGTATTTCTTGTATTTTTATATCTACTGTTATAGAACATAATATCCTCTTTTAATTAGACCAGAATCCTACTCACAGAAGATAGGAACTATATCTATGTTTAACTTCATTTGCTGCAGAATTAAGATGAGGAAGAATCAGTGCTGTAAACCCTCCTCACACGCCATTCAAAAACATCTTCCCAGCCTAGATGTTTCAGGTACTTCTTCAGCAGAGGTTTTGCCCTGGTTGTAAGGTCTTTGCATGGGAATCATATCCTTGTTTAATGAAATGTGTTAGGTCACTAGTAACTTAAGATAAATGAGATTTGTGAAATTTTTCTTTGGAGAGAAAGAGAAGCTTACGGTTGAGAACTCTGAAAGTTACTTCCTTAATTTCACATTTGCCAGCCTTATAAAGCACAGTACCACACCACTTCTCCTAAATGGGGCTGGCAAAGTGGCTCAGCTGGTTAAAAAAAAAAATCTCTTGCTACTAAGCCTCACCTAAGTTTGATCCCTGGGCCCTAAGTGGTGGAGGGAGAGAAGTGACTCCTGCAGGTTATCTTCTGACCCTGGCTCTACATATACATGCACATAATGCATATGACAAATACATAATAACGTATTTTAAAAGTTTAGTAAGTCAAATGCCCAACCTCTCTCCAGAGTACCCTCTTCCTATTGTGCAGTTATCAATGCCTGCCTTGTCTTCTGAATGGTTCCCACCCGACCCCTCACCTTCCATGCCACTGTCCCCTCTTGAATTGTGGAACTGTATTTCCCATGCAAGGAAATACTTTTCCTTCCCATTCTTCCATCAGACCCCAACTTACACAGATGCAGGACGCCATGTCTGCAATCGGAGGCTGAGTGAGAAAAGAGCCCTCACACCTGCTTATATGTGAGTAGCTGTGCTGGAAATCCCCGAGACTGCTGTGGGATTGTCCAGTTTACTAACAAACTTTGTTATCAAGAATTTACTTTCAGTTTTGTTGGGGTGGAGTTGATAATGGACACTCTGTGTACACAGACTTCTCCCCTTAGCCAATCCATCTGTACTCCTTTTTGGAACATAAAATGTCCCTTCTAGGATAATAATTTTTCACTGGTTGGCTATACCACTGCCCTCCCCCAATCCTGCCTTATTACTGCCCAGCCACTACTAATCTTGGCATCCCTGGCTTGATAACTTGTGCTGCTTGATAGCCCTCTCTCGTTGCCTAAGTGAACCTGAACTGCAGTCATGACTCGGTGTCCTGAGGTGCCACTTACTACATACATTGGGCTGTAGAAGTATGCGCCTCTCTTTTAACGTAGGGTTATAAAATTAGATAACTGGAGGCCATTCTTAGTGTCCCCCCAGAGTGTGCGCACGCACACATACACACACACACACACACACACACACACATACACACACACACACACACATACACACACACACACACATACACACACACACACACACACACACACACCAGCACAAAAATGCAAAAAACAAATAAACAAAAAACATAAAGACCATGAGGGGGGAAAAAAAGCCTTCAAATAAAGCAAAAACAAAACAAAAAAAAGTCCAAACACAAAAAAAAAATACTATTGAGTTAACTTTGGGTTGGGCAACGATGTCTGGGCATGAGGCCTGCCCTAGAGTACAGTTAATTGACACAATGATACTCCATTGGAGAAAACGGATGTCCCCCTTGCTGGGCAGTACCAATTGCAGATAGCTTCTTCAAGGCAGTACCCTGTGTCCATCCCCCCCTTCTCCTACTGAAGGATCTTAAACAATCTCATTCCATTCTAGGAGGTTCCATTTTGAAGAACTTGAATTACAGAGTACCTGTGTACAGTAAGGCAACTCAAAAGTTTACTCAAATGTTTCAATGTCCTAATGAAATTATGTTTGAAGCTCTTATTATATAGTCATTAGTTAAACTGAAAAGATTGTTAATGTATATGGAATAACATGAAGGGGGGAATTCCTTTAGAATATACTGGATGGCATTTGTTCTGCTGTCCTTACGATTCTCTCTCTCTCTCTCTCTCTCTCTCTCTCTCTCTCCAGCAACCTGTTCTCAATGAGTTAAATTTCAGCTTATGACCATTAGCTGCCACCATGGTCCAATAGGATCTCAGAAGTCTGAAGCATCATCAGTCTCCAGCAGAAAATGTTATCTCTGAAGGTGAATGGGAAATAGCCTTGCACTGATGTGGCAAAGAGGGCCTGCCAAAAGAGAAAGAATAAACTGCCAGACTTGGTCTGCAACAAGCTTCCCTTACTTTTAATTCCTATCTGTAGTCACTACTTTCTTATTTATTTATTCAGAATTATTTGGGCCAGAGCTGGACCATGAAACCCTAACAGCCCAGGCTTGGCAACCTGTCCTCCTTATGCCATGACAAGCAGAGAAAAGAGACTTATTCAAAGTGGTCACATTAGGGAAAAAAAGGACAAAGATGCCCGGTGATCCTTCAAGTGCATCTTCAGGTCCCTGACATGAGGCATGGGCTTATAACAAGCCAGGTGAACTTCTTACAAGGGGGTTTAGCTGAAGTGTGGTCCTTCCCATCATCATTATCTAGGCTCTAGTCTGTCCTGCATGGTGGTCTGTCAAGTAGAGAACTGTGTGATGTCTCTTTCCAAAAGACAAATGCTCCTCTCTTCAGTCTGGCTGGTACCAGATTGGCTGATATCAGTCTTCCCCCTCTCTGAGCATGAGACTCTAATTTGGGTGTTAAGAAGATCCATTGTTTTGATAGCTAAAGGAGGGGTATTGGTACAATTTTCTTGTGGGCTGTGTACAATTTACCCTTGTTTATTCAAATACTGATTTCTCCACCCCACTATCTGGTTTCAATGTGGATATCGCATGGTGATGTTTATTCTAAGCATCACCTGTCTCCATTTGTTCTCTGTGTTGTCAATAAAACAACCAGCCAATGCTGAGCAATGGAGAAAATAGGGTGGGACATCTTGGTCCGGAGGGTAGGAGAAAGAAGCAACGGGAGTAAGGCATCTGAGAGAAAGGACCTGGAAACACCAAGAGAGACGAACCGGACCTAGGATATGACTAAAAGCAACTATAATGCGGGAAATCTGAATGGAAGAAAGCTATGCAGGCTTGAAAGTTTAGGATGGAGTAACTATTGCCCAGCATTGCGCTCTAGATTAATTAAATACATCCTTGTCTCTGTGTGGCGATTTGGGTATACAGCTGGTTTAGGAATAACTGCAATTTAACTAAAAGATAAATCAATAAGAAATATTAATAATCAACAACAGAGGGGCATAGATATCTTTTTAGAATATTTTTGTTCCTGACAGGGTGTTTACATTTTCATGTTTCTCCAGGCAGGCCAGCGGGAGAGTAGATGGTAAGATGTTACTAACAGCTTCATACCATTTTCATTCTTTGTCCTTCTGTGTCAGTGAATGTCTGGGTGCCAGCATTTGCAGTCACAGATAGCAGGGACCTTTGATCAGAGCTGCCAGGAGAGTACAGTACCAGGTTTTTATTGCTAGAAATTACTTTTATTAGAGATGATTTGTGTCAGCTGATACTGCAGGTCTGTTTCACTGCAAGTCAGCAAGGCCAGCTTCATCAATAGAGTCCCTCCATTTTCCTGAGTCCATGGAGGGCTGCCTTCCCCAGCCAGTGAGCATGCCTTTCCCTCCAGCACTACCCACAACACAACGAAGGCAACATTGCCGCCAGGATTCCCTACCTTTTCCTTCCAGTTCTGGCTTATCCTCCCGTATTTCCTCTGAAAATCTTTTGAACTTTGTCTATTGCTATTTTGCTAGTAATAGAATCATCTGCTTGTCTGTCATCCCAGTAAGCACCAGGATTGTGTTCTTGTATCTTCAGCACTTCCAAGCTTGTTATCTGGAACAGAAAGAATAAATTAAAAAATTAATAACAAAAGTAACATTTAGTGAAAATTCGTATTTCAGAAAATTGCATAAGATTATTAAACATGAGCTCATTTGCTGTTTTCATATTCTGGAGACGTATTGGTTTCTATTGGGATAAACAAGACCAACCCACTACAGTCATGAGAGTACTAGCTAGTCAACAAGATCCCGTACACATCTTTGCTACTATGGTCCTTGGCTTTTAATCATATTATTGTTGCATCCAAAGAAAGGAAAGAGCAGAGAAAATACCCACTGCAGTTGGGGGTTTCCAGTAAGGAGTGACTATGAGGGCAAGTCTGGGATCCTTTTCCTTGGAAAAGCTACCTCAGGGGTTTCCCCACCAGAGAGGACTTAGATTCTGGGAAATGGTGTGTTTTCAAGTAATATAAACAATACATCTGGAATCTGATCCCTTCTCCTCTTCCTGTCCCTCTCCTTTTCCGTCACCTCCTTCTTATCATCTGATTCACTGATAAGAATGCAAGACCAAGAAGACTTGCACGAAGAAGTATTTATAGATCTGCAAACCAAGCAAAACTATATTAAGAACAAAAAGGGAAAATATTCTGAAATTCAGGATATGTTCATTTAACAAAAATGAAACTAAATCTAAATGCTATGAGCTACTTGAAGATATTTAAGAGCAAATCAGACCCTTGGAGTCACACTGACATTTTCTCAAATTACATTCAGAGTTAAGCTACTATTATTAACAAGACAATGTTTTTAAAGTAGTTCATTTCTTAAGAGATGTAATGTATATTTAATTTTATTATCGGCAAATGTTTTAAAACAAATATTCTAAAGTGAAGTTGTCACAGGCTAGCTGAATAATGTAACATTTTGGACAACATAGCTATGTAAATACACAAAACATATGAAAGTAAAAATACCCACTGCCCTGGGAAATGCTGTTGACTCTTTGCCTCTTAGACGTGTCGGTACGACCTAATACACAGAGGTTTTGTGTAGCTCATGATGGAGCTCTTGCTTACCATGCACAGTCTGTAGGTCTGGTCTCCTGCCTGGAAAAACAGAAAAAAGAGAAGGCTACAGGGATATTTTGGTTGGATTCGCTTTTAGGAATTTTGTTGCTATATTGTAGCTTTCCTGCTACTTTTCTCCACTTATATGTATTCTTGTAATAAGCAACCACTCTACCACTGAGCTATATCCCAAGCCCTGTTCTTCCAAATAGTTCTTATTATACTAATCATTTAAAAATATAAACAAAACAAGATAATTTGAACACAGGGAACTTCCCAGAGACTCATACTCCAACCAAGAACTATTCGTGGAGATAACCTAGAACCCCTGCACAAATGTAGCCCATGGCAGTTCAGTGTCCAAGTGGGTTACATAGTAATGGGAAGAGGGACTGCCTCTGACATAATCTGATTGGCCTGCTCTTTGATCACCTCCCCCTGAAGGGGGAGCAGCCTTACCAGGCCAAGGTAGAGGACAATGCAGCCATTTTTGATGAGAACTGATAGACTAAGATCAGAAAGGAGAGGAGAACCTCCCCTATCAGTGGACTTGGGGAGTGGCATGCATGCAGAAAGGGGAGGGAGGGTGGGATCAAGAGGGGAGGAGGGAGGGACTTATGGGGGGGATAAAAAAAAAAAGAATCACCGCAGAAAGCTGGAAAAAAAAGATAAACACATGAAAAAAAAAAAGTTGATCATGGTGACACACCTTTAATTCCAGTGTTCCAGAGGTAGAGGCAAGTGAATCTCTGTGACTTCAAGGCCATCTGTTTACATGTTAAGTTACAGGCCAGCCAAGGTATACAAAGAGACCTTGTCTTTAAAAAATTAAAAATAACTGTAAGGAGAGATGGTCCAGCAATTAAGAATGTGTACCGCTCTTGCAGAGGACCATATTGGGTGGCTCACAACCAGCTGTAACTTCAGCTCCAGGGATCCAAAGCCCTCTTCTTGTCTCTCTGGGCACTTGTATTCACATGCACATGCCTACATACAGATATACACACACACACATATATTTAAAAAGATAACTAAGCGCATGCTAGCTTCAAAATGAAGGAAGCAACCAACCATCCTACCCAGCTATTATGACTATGAATCACAACACTAGCATTGCATTATAACCTCCTTAGACCCTTATCCTGAACATTGCTTCTCAGAAAATAGAACCCATTGTGGAAGAGGTCACAGATACTTTGCAAAAGATACGTGTTTTGCAAGGGAGTTTCAGTGTAGTCATTTCCTAAGCTTCATTGTGATAGCCGTCATGAGAAAACGTTTTCCCAAAGTTGTGCTGTGTTTAAATATTCAAAATAAACTGTTCGGTGGCAGAAGTTTGAACCAGCCATGCTAATTAAGCCGTGCTGAACCGGATTTTCTTCTTGCCTCTTGTAGTTTTTCTCTACCAGAAGTGGAACCTGCAGGCAGCCCCACAGTACACCTTGGCAGTAGCCAACAGCGCTCCAGTTGGACCTAAGGCCCATGCAACAAGAGTAAAATCATGCCTCGTACTGGTAACCTACTCAACAGCCCAAGGCTAATGACATCATGGATCTTGGAGGAGAGCCTACAATCACTGCTTTACTAAACCAGAATAGTCCTAACTACATTCTAAATATTTGTCTTATACCCACAGATAAGTGCAGTCCTCACGCCTCATCAGGGAAACTTCCTTTTGCCACAGATATGACAATTACAGAAAACCACAACCAATCAAATGAGCCCAATGGATATACCTACAAAATGCTTCCGTACCTAAGGCTAAGGGAACGTTGCAGAAGAACTGCCAGAAAAGTTGTAAGAGCCAGAGGATCAGAAAGTTTGCTTTGAGACTGTGTCTCCTAGTAATGTAGAAGCTAGTCTCATAAAATTTCATCAGCATGACTGTCTAAACACGACCTGAACAAGGATATCAATAAACATGTCAAAGTAGACAGAGACCTCAACCCTACGTAAAGAATTACAAGCAATTCTGGGAGTAGGAGAAACAGTCTTCCTCAGGGAAGAGCAAACCAATTAGTTATAAAATAACAAATGATCAGCCTCAAAAACTTACACACATGTATCATTATACAATTACTTGTCTGTAGACTAAGAAGGCTATATTTAGGAATATGTATGCATCTAACAAGAATTAATGACAAAAGAGGCCGTGAAGCTGAAAGAAATCAAGGAGAGGTATATGGGAGGGTTTGAAAAGAAGAAAGGGAAGAGAGAAATGATGTAATTTATGTTAGAATCTCAAAAAAGAGATAATAATGAATGACAATAATTAGTAACTCTTTTTAAAGAAACTGAAAAGAGTTACTATCATCCACTATGAGATCCACTAAGAGTTACTATCATCCACTATGAGATCCACTAAGAGTTACTATCATCCACTATGAGATCCACTAAGAGTTACTATCATCCACTATGAGATCCACTAAGAGTTACTATCATCCACTATGATATTATTATGCTTAAAGTTTATATACTTGTTGTATGTATTATTTGTTGTATCAAAGTTTGTGATTAAAAATAAGTTTAAATGTTTTAATGTACATATCTTCTAACCCGGCAGTTCTATACTAATACTCATAGTGGATGAAATGAGAAGTATTCATGTTATTATTTGTAATAAAAATGAAGACAACAAATATCAAGAGGACTAAATTAATGAATATATAGAGAAGAATTAACTGAAAAAATCAAGTTTTAAAATGTGTATAACATGCTAAATGTGGAGAAAGCAATCAGCCATGGGTTTAACTGACTCTAGTTTTGTCTCTTTAGTTTCACTCTTTCCTGGTAAGAACTTGGATTCCAGGAAGGTCAGGACTGACTGATAAACATCTTTATGACAAGAAACTGAAACTACTCTCATGCTACTGCAAACTTAGTAAACTGCCTCATGATAAGGTCATGCTCTGAATGAGGTGGCAGCTGGTGTTGGGACAGCACTGTGAGCAACTGTTACCACCTGTGAGAACTAGGCAAGTTCTCCTGAAGCCTCTATAGAATCAGGGCTGAGACTACAATCAATAGGGCACTGGCCTGACCAGCCTCACCTCCTCTGTCCCTATATCTCAGCTCCTGCTTTGTTTCTTTTTTTTCTATAAAATCTCACAGTTTCTATCAGCTTTTTAAAGGCCATCACTTGTTCTTCCCACTTTTAGGCACAGTGAGATCTCCTTTTCTGCCGTTCACCAAAGCTTGTTTCTTTGATTGGCATACTGGTCAAGGGTTAGTTGATTGGAACCCTCAGAATTGGGCCTTTTGCTCTAAACCTCCTAAAGAAAAACAAATAGTCTTTATTTATAACAGAAGAAAGTGTGTATGCATGTTTGTATGCTAAAATTCGCATACGATACCTCAAAGTGAAGATATTGCCCTTCAGTTACCTGAGGTATAAAATGAGAGACTTACCATGTGCTCTGTCCTGCTGTTGGGGTTTTGAAGTTCTTTTAGCCTGCACATGACTTACTTAAATTAGATGGATAAATGGGTAAATGATTAGAAAAAACATAGAAGAATAGAGGGAAAGATGAAGAGAAATAGGAGAAAGGAAAGAGAAAGAATTAGAAAAAGAGGTAGAGGAGAAAGGGTAAGAGGGTAGAGAGGAGGAGGGAACTGGAGAGGGAGAAGAGATATATTTCTTCCTTGTTGCTGTTGCCTCAGAATAAGACTGGCAATAAGCTCTTCACCAATAGGAACTACCTTCAGTACTCATCACCAGTTGGTAGGCTAATGACCATCTATCTTTGGTACTGCTTTATTAATATGACAAAGCAACTTGGAGAAGAAAATATTTAGTTGGTGTCCTTCTCGAGCCAGGGTTTCACTGCAGGGTGCCCAGGCATTGATGTGTGCTGGTTTTGAAGACATGAAGCTCAGGTGAGGGTTGGGGGTGGGAGTCTGCAGGATCCCAATTCCACAGAGAGTGCTGGGGAGGAGGGGGCAAGGAGAGGTAGCTGTCTCCAATACAGCTCTTTAAGTAATACAGCCCTTTGAGTGACAGCTCTTCCAGTGATGCAGCTCTCTTTATTGGGGCGGGGAATAAGGGCTGTAGACCCCTTGGGGATGTGGGTAGGAAATTTTGGGTGAGTGAACATCATTGACTGGGCTGAGATGCTGTGGTTGCTTTATTTGCATGGAGAGGAATTCCGGGTGCTAGGCTACATGACTACCTCAAGAATTGTGAGGGTGGGAGTCTCAAGACTACATGCTCCAGGGCATGCGTGCACAGAACAGGGAGGGAGAGATCCTTATTCTTGCCAGTTACAAGTTGAGATTTGGGGGTTTGGATACATCTTGATCTCTCTTTATCTTCAGGCTGGTTTCCCCAGTAACACAGTCCATGTGCCCCACAAGTTTGGGCTTGCTTAGAGAGTTAGTCCATTGTCATCAGAGTGATGAACATGGTGAAGGCATAGTGCTGGAGAAGTATCTCAGAACTACATCCTGAACTCCAGGCAGCAGGCAGAGGTGGGGGGGGCAGAGATAATGGGCCTGGTATGGGCTTTTGAAACATTAAAGCCCACTCCCAGTGACACGCTTCTTCCAAAAAAGCCACACCTACTGGAACAGGGCAATATCTCCTCCAACAAGATTACACCTAATCCTTCCCTAACAGTTCCACTAGCTGAGGACCACGCATTCAAACATATGAGCCTATGAGGGTAATTCTCATTCACACCACCACATAAAAAGCTATTTGCTAAACCAAGAAGAAACAGAAAAAAAGAAAAAGCCAGGCAATGGTGATGCAACCCTTTAATCCTAGCACCAAAGGCAGAGGCAGGCAGATCTCTGAGTTTAAGGCCATCCTAGTCTACAGATTGAGTTTCAGGACAGCCAAGGCTACAAAGAGAAACCTTGTCTCTAAAGAAGAGGAAAAAGAAGAAGGGGAGGAGGAAGAACAGCTAACAAAAACAAAAACACTCATGGACAAATGAAAATATAAGAAAATTTTGGTGGAACTGGGGAGATGGCGCAGTGATTAAGAGTACTTGCTATAGTACTCAGAGAGGCAGAGGCAGGTAGGTCTCCATGGGCTTGAGACCAACCTGATCTACAAAGGTAGTCCAGGACAGCCAGGGCTAAACAAAGAAATCCTCTCTAAAAAAAATTAAAACCACTTGGTCCTCTTGCAGAGGACCTGGGTTCAGTTCTCAGAACCCACATGGTGGTTCATAACCGTCTGTAACCCCAGTTCCATGGGATCTGATGCCCTTTTCTGGTCTCTAAGTGCACTGTATGCTCATGGTACACAAAAGTATATGTAAACACGTATACTCGTAAAATTAAAATAAATAAATCTTTTTAAAATAAATAATATTTTGCAATAAAAATAATATAACTTTTTAATCCATAAATAAAGATGAAATTAAGACATTCACAGGAAAAAATGATCATTACATTGGGAAAAACAAACCAGACTCAGAAAGATAAATATTGTGATTTCTCTTATATTAAGAATTAATATTTACATTTATGAAAAGTTTAAACAGGGAATTATGAGAGAGGGAAAAGGTGTAAAGTGCAAGGAAATGAGAACAAGAGAGGGTAATGGGATATTTATGACATGAAAGCTGAAGGGATAAGTATTTGTGAGAAATAATGTGTAGTGAAAGTTTTTGGTTTCTTCAAAAGCACAAAAATAATATGTTTTTGTTTGATTCTTGGATGTGAGTGTGGGGCTGCTTCAGACTGTCTACAGTAACTATGATTTGCCTCATGTTCTATCATTGGTTTGATTTTTTTAATTGCAGATAGTATCTGCAAGTATATGACATTTGGAATTCTGGGGGCATTTGGGAGGGTATATGCTGGTTGTTGTGAAAGGGGCTGTGTTGATTGCTGCTCCTCCTGATGTTGCTGCTGTTGTTGTTGGTTGCTGTTGATTACAATTTGCTACAGTTTTTCAAAAGGTCATAAGCAAAGAAATGAAATTCTGTTGGGGAAAAAAAAAATCAGCCCTGCCTGCCTCAAAGAAGCCAATGCCCCTAATCAGCAGGAAGTAGTCTAGTGATGATGACCCCTTTGACCTCTACTCTTCTTATTCTCCAATCTAGTGCTGAGGGTTTGGAAGGGTGGAATAAAGGTGGAGAAGGATTCTAATAAAAGATCCCAATAAAGTAGCCAAAAAGTAGTACCAGACATAAGGCTAAGCAGAATGAGAACTCTGGTTTAGAATGCCATAGAGGAAACCACAGAGAAAAAAAGAATATTTTGTTTCAAGACATCAGCAAAAGGTTTATTGTGATTGCTGCCATTAGGATATCCCCTGCTTTGCTTCCAGGGAGGAATTTTCTTCCTATATTCTGTCTCAAAAAAGGTTGGGAGAATGGCTGAGCAATTGGAAAAATTGCAAGAAAAAAGGGAAGAACGCTAGAAACTGAAATGGGAAAACCAAAAGGGCCATTCTACTCTCTCATTTCTGAAAGGGTTGCAGAGTTGGCTATGCAACTGGAAAAATTGCAGGTAGAGGTGGAAGCACTTGAAAAGCAAGTACCCTGGAAAAGGGAGAAATAAAAAGCTTAGACCCAGTGAGCAGGAGTTTCACCTCGGAGAAAGGAGGGAAACAAACTGCACAAAACAGATCTCAGCCCTGCCCAGGACCATGCACTTTTGGTTTCTAGTCCCCACAGTCCCTGGGCAGGACGAGGAACTCGGCATGTGGCCAAGAAGAGGAGGAGACCTGGAAGGGAGACAGGGTCAAAGAAAAGCTGAAACAGACCATTTTGAAAGAAAGAGTTACTACTGAACCAAGTCTGCCATCAAAGACAGAGAAGGGGCAGCCTGGAATTACTAAATCGCCATTGGTATTCACAGTAATTGTACAGCACATGCCCACCAATGGTGCTGACCACGAATATGACAAAACAGGGTGGTGCCCGGAGAAATGACACGTCTGAGGCTTTCTAAAGAGGCTATGATTTTTCTGTGGCATGCATTCGCCTTATGTAAAACAAATCAAACATTTTGTTTACAAATTCTAATTTTTTATTTAGAATTAGTAAAATTCTAAAAATGCAAAATGGAATTATTCCCCAAAATTGGAAGGGGGTGGTAAGACCTGTGCTAGAAGCTGGTCAGCAGTTACAGTGGTCAACGTGGTGGAGGGAAGAAGTCACAAATATTAAACAAGGGAATAGAGCAAAGGGAATGAATATCGTCAAACATCAGTTGCTTGGTGAAGGGTGGTATTTTTTTTTTATCTACAAGAACAGATTTGATTTAATGATGCCACTATAGAACAATGTTACTTAGTGGCTTTAAGAGCTTGGAACAAAGTTGAGGATTCCTGGAAAGGTCCACCTCATTTACTAAGATTATACAAGGCTCTGGGGAAACCTTCACTGACCTTTTATAAAGACTGGTCTCACCTGTGAACAAAGGCTGTGTCAGACCCTAATGCAAGGCAGGTGTTGATAGAGACCCTTGTGTTTGGGAGTTCAAATGCTGGATATAAAAGAGTTATTAAACCATTAAAAATGCAAGCAGCACCAGTGGATAAGTGGATATTGGTTCTCACAAAATCACACTACTGTCATAGGACAAGCTATTGCTTGTCTCTGATATCAAAATACCCAGTGCCTCAATTGTGAGACATCCATTCATTTACAAAGAGACCGTGACCAAGCTACTAAAGATCTCAAAATTCCCAGTGTGTTAACTGTGAGAAATATAGTACTTTCCACTGAAACAGTGAATGCACCTTTTCTAGGAGCAATGGTTGTTAACATTATTTTTACAAAACTATGTTTGTTTCTCAGTTTCTCTCTTAACCCAACTATCACACAAGTAATTGAGACTCCATTATATTATTTCAACAAGCTCCACAACACAAGAACTGGGCAATTTTAACTCTGTTCTTAGCCCGCTAAGCTAATTTGGCTTCCCTCCAGCATGCCTGCCCGAGATACTTGCACTTTGTAGATTTCCTTGCTGAGCTCTCTCTTGGTTCCTTCTGGACATCTGCCCATGGCTGAATCTCCTACTTCCTCCTCTAACTCCCCTCCCCTGGCTGGCAGGAAGTCCAGCCCTATTCTCTCCCCTGCTCAGGGCATATCAGGGGACAATTGGGAACAGTGATTACACAATATTGGAACAGGAGATTCTCAGAACAAGAACTGCAATCGGATATGGGGGTGAGGGTACAGAAATCAGCATTTGAATTACACAATAACCTTATGCCTACAAATGGTTTTCCTAAATATTAAACACAAAGAACACCTAGGCTTCCTGAAGTATACAGGCATTGTGGCAAGGAATATCACTGAACCAATGAATATAGGTCCAAGAGCGCTATCCAAGGCAGTTTCTTGCTATCAGAAAATGAAATGGGAGACCCTGGCAGCTTGAGTCCCTGCAGCAAAAAAATACAAGCCATTTCCTTTTTGTCAGCCAAGAAATAGCACGCAGTCAGAAAAACAGCAACTAAGTATTGCCAATCTCATGCAAGAAAGTGCTACTGTAGGCAATGCTGCTCTAGACTTGGCAATTTATAACTCTCTAACAGTACCCAAAAGTCAATGTTGCAAAGTAACCACTGGGATTTATGGTCCTTTCCCTTCAGAAACAGTGGGGATGGCAGGGAAAGAGCAGGTGACCTCCCAGGGACTCACTGTGCATCCAGGAATAACAGATGGGGATTTCAAAGGAGAAATAAAAACTATGGCCTATGTAAAAAAATACATTCAAATTAATTCAGGTGATATGACAGTTCAGATGCTACTGTTTCCCTGTATTAAAGGCAAAGCTACTCCAGTAGAAAGAACAGGATGGTTTAAAAGTGTAGGGGAAAATGTGTTCTAGCAAACAGTGGTTAATGATCAGAGACCAAAATTAAAATTGCAAGTAAATATTGTTGAGATAGAAGTTTTGGTGGATACAGGAGCTAGTGTAACTATCATTTCTCCCCAAATCTTGAAATTTGGAATGGCCACTTCAAAAGGTTTATACAGAGTTTTTAGGAATTGGAAGGCTATCTCAAATAAAACAAAGTATGTGATGAGCTAAAGGTCAAACAGGAAAGTCAAGACCTTATGTGGCTGACATACCATAACTTTATAGGGAAGGGATCTTGTACAACAGTGGAGTACTCAGTTTAATATTCCTGCAATTCCAGAGACAGTTCATGATGAAGTTAGGGGGGAAATGGTAGATGTCCCTGGAGAAGGTATTCATATGTGTCATCAATTGTTGTGCCAATTGTCTAAACACAAGACATTATAGGGATTGAGCTTCCAAAGGAAGGCCATTGCTGAAATACCAATGGTTTTATCCTTAAAATGGTTGCCTGACAGGCCTGTATAAGTAGATAAATGGCCCTTAACTAAGAAAAAATTACAAGCACTTGAGCAGCTGGTACAAGAGCAGCTAGAGACTCAATATATAGAAGAGTCTACCCACAATGAAGTTTTCCTGTATTTGTTATAAAAAAGAAATCAAGAAAATGGAGGGTATTAACAGAGTTAAGGACAGTGAATAGAGTAATTCAACCAATGGGTCCTTTACAGCCTGGAATTCCTTCACCTTCTTTATTACCTAGGTCATGACCTAAGATAGTAATTTATTTAAAAGATTGCTTTTTCACAATCCCCTTGCATAAGCAAGACAGGGAAGGGTTTGTTTTCATAGTACATATGTATAATAGTGATTCTCCACAGGGAATGTTAAATAGTCTAACTTTATGTCAATATGTATAATATTATACGTATGTATAATAATATTTACATCAATGTGTCAATATTATACATATGTATAATAATGATTTTCCACAGGGAGTGTTAAACAGTCCAACTTTATGCTAATATTTTGTGAAACGACTGCTAGAAATACTTTGTAGGCAATTTCCTCAATCCATTACTTACCATTACATAGATGATATTTTGTTGACTGGTTCTGATGCAGATACTTTGGAGAAAATGTTTAAGGAAACACAAATAATTCTGCCATGCTGGGGGTTACAGATTGATCCTGAAAAAATGCAGAGAGGAGATTCTGTTAGCTATTTGGATTATAAAATAAAGTCTATTAAAAAATTCAACCACAAAAATATATAAATCCATAGAGATCCAATTCTTAATGATTTTCAGAAATTAAGGCGTGATATTGGCTGGCAAAGGCCTACCATTTGTTTCAAATGTTACTAAGAGGTTCAAACTTACACAGTCCAAGATGCAGCAGAGAAAGAGTTAACTCTGGTAGAACAGAGATTGTGAGATGCTTATATTGAGCAATTAGATCCCAGACTTGTGTTTTGGTTATTTGGTTATTTCAACTCATTCTCCTACTAGACTCATTATGCAAAGGGAAAGCAGTATTATAGGATGGACTTTGATAGCATATAAACAAAGTAAAAAAAATTAAATACTTAGAAAAGGTTTGTGATTTAATCATAAAAAGTAGAATAAGACTATGTCAATTGTTTGGAATTGACTCAGCTGAAATCATAGTGCCTTTTACTAATGCTGAGATTATGTCATTATGGGTAATTAATGAAGATTAGCAAAGAGCTTGTAATAACTATTTGGGAGAAATTAACAACAAATATCCTAAAAGCATCTTTGGTTTACAAAAAGAGCTAATTGGATTTTCCTACATATTGTTACAGGAACATCAATTCCTGAAGCACCTACATTCTATACTGATGCAAATAAGTTGGGAATGGCAGGCTGTAAGTCAGGCAAAATAAGCAAAGTAGTTCAAAGGCCATATACTTTGGTTCAAAACTTAGAGTTGTACGCAATTCTTATGGTATTATTGGATTTTCCTGAATCTCTTAATGTAATTACTGACTCTGAATATGCAGAAATAGTTTTTACTGCTGAATTTATTCCTGATAATTCAGAATTGACCTTGTTATTTATGCAACTACAACAGACAACCAGAAATAGAAACTATCTATCATATATCACCCATATTTGGTCTCATTCAGGCTTGCCAGGTCCACTAGCACAGGAAATGAGGAAATTAACCAACTATTAATAGGAAATGTGTTAGCAGACTCAAATTTTCGTGAAAAACACCATGTTAAGAGTAAAGTTTTAAAGAAAACTATTTCTATCACTTGGCAACAAGCCAAGGACATTATAAGAAAACATCCTACTTGTTCTTTGTATAGCCAAACTCCATTACTCACCAGAAATAACCCTAGGGGTAGCAAAAGAAATAAAATCTGGTAGGTGGGTGTTTCACTTTGCAGAATTTGGAAAACTAAAGTGTGTACATCATACTATGGATACATATTCAGGGTTTCAAAGGGCAACTGCTTTGAGCTATGAACAGGCTGATTCTATAATTACACATTTATTGGAAGTAATGTCTATTATGGGGTACCTGCACAAATTAAGACTGATAATGTCCACCCACACATCTCCAGTAAGATGGAACAATCCTTTGCATGGTATACCACACATTCCTACAGGACAAGCAGTTGTAGAAAGATCTAACCGTACTTTAAAAGAAATTCTTCTAAAACAAAGAAACCGCCCCCCCCCCCCAGATAGACTACATAATGTTTTGTTAACTCTAAACTCTTTGAATGCTAATGAAAAAGAAACAACAGCAACTGAGAGACACCGGATTGTAGAAAAACTGTGGAATTGAATCAACCTATATATTAAAAGGATATGTTAACATCAGAATGGAAACAGGCAATAGTTTTGAGTTGGGAAAATTGCTTTTCTTGTTTCCACAGGAAATGAAGAGCTGTGGATATCATCAAAACTTATAAAGATTAGAATTGAGAAGATGTCTCTTGAAAACCTTGACCACTGATATGAAGAGCTTTTAGTTCACTGAAAATGTCTCTGTTCATAATTTCTCACTAAACACAGTAAATTCAATGACTTAAAATAGAAAAGGGAAAATGTAATGAGAATTTTTGGGTTTCTCTAAAAACACAGAAATGTTATGGGGGGTGTGGGATATAGGCTTCTTCCGATGGTCCATGGTAGCTGACTATGATTTGCCTTGTGCTCACTCAGGGGCGTGATTTTGCCAGCTGCAGATAGGATCTGCAAGAATGACACTTGGAATTCTGGGGACTCTTGAGAGGATGTGTAAATGTGAGAACTCTGGAGGGCTGCCGTGGCTGCTGCATGACTGTTGCTGGTTGGCATTATTTGTGGTGGGTTTTGTGGTTCTTCAAGTGGTCATACACAGAGAGAGAGTGAGAGAGAAATTGGATACCCTGTTGGCAAAAATCAACCCTGCCCCACGTAGCTCAATGCCCCTAATCAGCAGGAAATAGTCTCACAATAAACAATGTTCCCTTTCCCTTCTATTCTCCTTTCTCTTCTACCTAGTGTTGGGGAGTTTGAAGGATGGAATAAGGGTGGAGAAAGGTGGTAGATAAAAGAATTCAATAAATATCTAAAAAGTCTGGCTATATTAAGGGGATCAAGAAAAAGTGAGGAAGAAGACCTGGGAGACAAAATAGAAGGTCATAATGATATACATATCAAAGCAAATTTCATTTATTTGCACACTAATCAAAAAGTTAAATAAGATGAATAAATATTACATAAGAGAAGAAAGGAAATTAAACAAAGTACGGAACTTTGAATAAGAACAAGAGGACTGAGGGGACTGGGCGGCAGCCATGCCCTGTTAGACCCAATGACATGGCCACAGAGGGTGGCTTTTGCATGCATTGCATGGATCATCTTGTTGTCACATTTCTAGTCCTCTGTGTCATCAATAATGGCAGTGGCTAATTAATTGTAGGTTATAGTGCTGATGATATTGGCAGAGTGATAATTATTTCCCCTAGGGAAATGAGAATCCTAGAATCCCTTACCTGTCTCCTCAAAAATACTGCTTTTTTGTTTGTTTTTGTTTTGGGTTGTTTGGTTGTTTGTTTGTTTGGTTGGTTGGTTGGTTTGGTTTTTGGTTTTTCAAGACAGAGTGTCTCTGCGTAGCCTTTGTTGTCCTGGTCTCACTTTGCAGACCAGGCTGGCCTCAAACTCACAGAAAACCACCTAACTCTGACTCCCCCAGGTGCTGGAATTAAAGGTATGCATCACTTCACCTGCTAAGATGCTTTTCTTTATACCTCCAGGTCCACCAAAAAAGCTATTGACCAGACTGGGTGGAAAGGGCCATTGTGGATAAAAGATCTGTGCCTATTTCTGGTTTGAAACACTACTAAAACCCACCAATCCTTGGGCTTGACTTGAAATCCCACTAATCTCCACCCTGAAAATCTCTGCCTGGAAAACTTTGACCCCCAAGAAACCCTATACAAAGCTTATCTCCTGTTCAATTTCCTGCTGCTTCTCGCCTGATCAGAGGCAGCCACCCTCTTGTGTCTTTCTCAATAAATCTCTTGTGTGAGGTCTGTTGTGCAGTATGACTTTATGGTATTCCTTGGCTCACAACCACCAGGATATCATTCCCAGCAGAGCTGTTATATCTGCACTGGGGAAACCTTTCCCCTCAGAGCTGTAACACGTGCATTGGGGATTTCTCCTCAGAGCTGCAACACTTGCAGTGGGGAAGACTTTCCCTTCAGAACTGTAACACTTACAGTCATAGCGAAGAGTCCCACAGTGAAGAGCTCCCTCTAGATAATAGACAAAAAGTTGTGGAGGTTTGCAGTAACTGCATGGCCTCTTTAGCCAGCTGCCTAGCTTCACATCTCAGGCTCTCAGTTTCTAGAAATACTTTCCAGAACAGTTTTTCCTCTGTGGCCTTTATTTCTTTATCTTAAATGGAAGCTAGTAATAGTGCCCAACTCTTGGAACATAAAGTACCATGGAAATAAGCCCTCATAAGCATTTCCCTTACCTAATTTCTCAGCTCCTATCAACATCCTTCCCTAGTTAGCTATTAGTTTTGATCATGTAAATCAAGGGGAGAGTCTATCTAGTCCAGAAGCTCTTGCTCATAGGGTATCCCTGGAAATAAGGTTAGTAGGAATTCTGACTTTATCACAAGAAACAAGTGTATTCCGCGACAGCTCCTCAGTAGCCAGGTGTCCTCAATAGTGTCTGAGAAATGGAAAACTGGGATCTTGAGTGTTGGCTCTGTCACTTATTGGCTCGTCACTTTCAGCAGGTTGCTTGACATCTCTGAAACTGTTTCTTCTACTGTAAAAAGGGGATAATATTAACTAATTTGGAGGGCTGTCATGAGAACCATCTATTCAAGATTAGTTAGTAAAATGGCTGGGTTATAGAAAACACACAAAAGGTGGTAAGTGTTGAAAGACAGACAGTGTCATCATGAAAATTATACCCTAAAGCCTTGCAGTATCTAGTAGATGGCTGAAACTTTCATGATCAGAAAAGGAGTAAATGAATGCAAGAATGTGTAGAATTAATAATTAATAAGGAAAAATAAAATGACCATTCCATTAAATACAGAAAATAGGTAAGGGCAAAGATTCAAAAGAAGATATAAATTTGAGAGATTTGAGAAAAAGCTAAGTATGGCAGGTTGCCAAAACAGTAAGACTGTGAGACAGTTAGTTTGTGAATAAATAAGGCACAGACAGAAGCTTCTGATAGGAAAGATACAGTGCTGTAAAGGGAACGAGACAAAAATTGGGGAAGAGTACAGGGAGAATACTAAGAAGAGCATTTACTTCTTCAGAGAGAAAAAGGATGTCACTATGGAGAGGAACAGATGCGTCTAGCATTTGTTATAGCATTAATGGGAGTGACAGGGACAAGTGTATTTAAATAGCAAAGAAATAATAGACAGCTGTTAATGCAAGATGGATACTCTAATAGGAAGATGATCACGAATACCATGAATTCTAAGGATCTCTGCTTGCTCACAGTCCTCAGCACTATGTAGTAAACCTATGTCTCTCTAAGAGCATCTGTGTTCAAATGTAGCTCTGCTTCTACCTCTGACCTCCATCTTAAGACTTGTAGTCTATGTTGTAATGGTCTCTTGCACACCAAAAGCTCATACTCTCACCTCCAGAGGTTTTTCTGACTCACACCCCATCCTCAGAGTCTTCCTATTCAGAGCAGAATTTCCTCAGGTAAGATGACATCAGGCACCAAATGCCTTTACCCACACAGATCAAGCTTGAACATTTCAATATCAGCTCAGTTCATTTTGCTATGATATTTCCATACCTAAAAGAAATAAAATAAAAGATATTATTGTAATTTTTTTTGTTTTTAAGCCCCAAAACAAGAAAAGTGGCAGAATGTTTTTATCCTATCACCGTGTATGTTCATGAGACTGAGGCTTCACATCTGTATGGAAAGCAATCATGTATCTAATACAATAGGGAAAAAAAAGATACAAAAGCTATTTCATTGGTGTCTCTGTGGTTGGGATTACTTGACACACAAGAGAGATTTCCTCATGTGTGCTGACTCTGGAGTCAGATCACCTATGCTAAGAATACATGCTCCAGAGGAGAAAATAGCCCTGCTTAGATATATTTGGCATTAAAAAAATTGTCAAAAGAATATATTTACTAATTGTTCTTAGATGAAAAGGTGACCTATTTAAAAGTGTTATGGTGTTCAGAACAAAACAGTAGCTGAAGAAGTCTTATCGAAGTACCAAAAATAAATGAATTACCCTGTTATTTTATGTTAGCTTTATTAGCCCTCAACCAGGAAATTAAAGGTGCCAGAACAAACACCTTCCCATTTCCCACCACATTCAGGGATTTCTCGTGACCGTTAAACAATATCTAACCACCAGCTTTCAGAGGAGGATCACTCCAACCTCTGATGAGGTGAGTAGCATAGGATCCTAACCCTGCTCCTTCTCCAGCTGATGCAGCTCCCAGGGAAGGGTCACCCCAATGCCTGATGAGTTGAGGCATTATGGAGCCTAAGCTCCACTCCTTCTCTTCTTCTTCTTTCTTCTCTTCTTCTTCATTGCTTTTTCTGATGAGAGAGTCACAGCAGGCAGTAAATCTCTTAAAAGAGATTTATTGGAGGAACAAACCCAGGACAGGAGGGATGAATCCAGGAGTGGCTATCTCTGCTCCCAGGAGAAGGTAGAAGTCTAGTCACATTTCTGCCTTGAGGGTTTATAAAGTCCACAAAGAGTCCAAAATTTACAAAGAGTCTACTGTGAAGGCAGTAGGCTGAAGCAGGAAAGGTTGTCATCATGGACAGCTCCCATGGCAGCAGTAGGTATTCTGAGACAGAAAGGTGTTAGCACTCATAGCAGAATGCTGAGTCAGGAAAAGTCACCATGGACAGCTCCCGCTGAGGCGCTGACAGGAGAGGCCATTTTGTCTCCCTTCTCCACAGTCCCAGGGCAGGAAGGAGGCTGCCACTGCTGCAGCAATGAAAGCTGTACTCCCTTCCCCGTGTGATGGACTATATTCCCTCAAATGAGAAGTACAATTAACCTGTCCTTTATCTTGCTTCTTACTGTGTTTTTTGGTCATAACAAGAATTAGGAACCCCACAACTGTTGCAGCCATATGCTCTTTTTGAGTCAATCCCATGCTTTTTGGTTTTTAACAAGGACCCAGCAAAATGAACTTTAGATTTTTCTACTTTTTATGTCCATGTAGATAATAAATTGTCACTCATTGTAGCTTTAATGGAGGTATAAGCCATGCCTTGTCCTTGCCTTGCTGTTTATGGGTGTGCCAGAGTCACTCTGTCTTCACTTCTGGTTCTTACCACACTGTGTTTATTCATTTAGTGTGCTTTAATAGAATACTAAAAACTTAGTGGTTAAAAAATAATAGAAATTTAACTCTCAGATTTATAGAGCCTAATCCAAGATGAAGCAGATTCCATAATTTAGTGAGGGCCCGGTTTCTCACTCACATACAGTGGCATCTTGCAGATGATGAAAGAGTCTGGCAAGGTCTAAGAGTCTCTTTTGTAAGGATACTAATGCCAATTACAAGAGTTCTTCCCACAGGATGTAGTTCCCTTTCAAAGGCCTGACTACTAAACACATATCTTGGGTGGTACAGTTGTCACATGAATTTGGAAGGGACTAACTTTAAACCCACTGCAAATGGACTCTCTCCTTCCTCAAATACCTTTCTCACCACTTACCCTTCCTACACTGATCCACTTTCACCATCTCTTTCTCTTTTAAATCCTTCAAGTATAGCCAGAGGGAAGGAGAGATTGATGGTTAGCCAAATTCATCATCTTTTATAAATATATACAAAAGATTCTTAAAACCAAAACAAAATCTGTGTGGTAATACACACCTAAAACTGGACTCCTGTGAGGCAGAGCCAGGAATATTCTGTAAGCTCAAGACCAGACTAGCCTGTACATCAATTTCCAGGCCCCTCAGGGCTACAAAGTAAGAATCTATTTTTAAACACAAAATAGAGAGCCTACAATTTTCAATACAGCAGCATACATCAAGAAAAACAAGAGATGTTTTTCTTGAATTGCAACAAAAATTTTGGGAGGGGTGCGAGTTGCCAGAGTTATGCACCACATGGTGCTATGTTGGTCACCGATACATCAAATACACTATAGGCATCTTGCACTTTATAGCTTTTAAGAACACTGTACTTGCTTAGTTTATATAACTACAACTTATTTTGTTCACACATGATTCAAGCATATAATAATGCATGTCTCAAATTGTATCTCCCATTGATAAGAGACACACAATTATATTTTGTGGGGGGTCTGGATCAAATCCAGGACCTCAGTCATGTTGGGTAAGCACTCTTACACTGGGCTATGCCCACACCTAGCCCATACACCATATTTTATTTAAAGCACTTTTGTTTCCACCAATGAGCCCAGGAAGAAAGAAAAAACATCATGAAATCTCAGGATGATAAAAAGATGCTTTGTTGTGATCTTTACTGTGAGCAGATCACCACACAAGCATAATCTCTCCCGTAGCCCAGTGACGCCATGTAGCTGAGAACAGCTGTGAATGAGGTCCAAGACAAATTTTTAAACTTACTTAAAAGCAGTCACCTAGTTTGCTGACTATAATCCAGGAAAAAAAACTATTTTCTACTCCACTATCATTGTACTCCTGTGCAGTCACCTTCAGTGGAAAGGCTCATCAAGAAAAGTCAGTCAGTCCTTGAAGAACAAACACAGGGCTGTGAGGTGGCTCAGCAGTTGTGAGCACTTGCTGCTTTTGCAGAGGACCTGGGCTCCTTCCCAACTCCTGCCTCAGAGGGATCACATACAATGACAATCGAGCTCCAGATAATCTAAGTCCTTCTTTGCCTCTAAGGGCACCTGCATGCATGCGGTATAAACTCATATACACATACACATAAGTGAAAGTTTAAAAATTAATATTTTAAAAATTTTCTAAAAAGGCAGAGGGAAGTCTGTAGAGCAATGGGAATGTTTCTGTATTGATTGAGACTATCAAAATATACCAAACTACATGCTTAAAATCTGAGCTTCTCATTATATGTAAACTGTATCTCAAAATTTATATGTATGTGTTCATTCATGCTTATGTGTGTGTGTGCATGTGTACATGTATGTGGAGGCCAGATATCAACATCTGTGTCACCTTATTTGTTTTTTTTTTTTTTTTTTGAGACAGGCTCTCTTAATGGCATGCTGTACTGATTAAACAATCTGGCTATCAAGCAATCCTTATGAATTTGCCCAAGCACTGGGATTACAAGTAAGTACCTGATTTTTTGCAATATGTCTTCGGGTACAAAACATGTATCCTCATGCTTGCACTGCCAGCACTTTGCAAAACGAGCTTCTCCCAGACCCATTCTGCTGTGTGTTACCAAAAGAAAAAAAGAAAAAAAACATGATACTTAAGTATGGAGTGGGTTGAAATGAGATGAGAGAAAAGGGATAATACACCCAAAAGAGTCACAGGGATGAAACAATGTCATTGTACTGCCTAGTGACAGAGATGAACAGATGGTAAACTATTTAACCTGTTAACATATCTCTTCTACATCCTCTACTTCACTCATAACCATCATTATCAACAATGGCTAATTAGCTGTCTGTGGGCAGAGGTCCCAGAGTCCTGGCAGGGTTAATGAGCATGTATTCCTATGGGATGAGAGTTCAGGGATCCTTCTCTTGGTGCCTTTTTCTGCCTGCAGTCCAACCAAATGATGGCAACTTTCTGGATGATGGTAGTGGGGTATGCTGCATCCAGAACTACTGGAGCCAGTCTCCTCTGGTTCAAGTGTCAGCTCAGCTTATATTGTTCTGACTAAATTACTTAAGCTGTCTGTGTTTCCATTATTTCACCTGACAGCAAAGACAAAGTACAGTGCTCATACCCAGATAACACCACTGATGCAGAGTGCTTTGGGGAGTTCAGAATGGCATTCCTACTCACTGAGCCCTAAAACCAGTGCTTTCAAATGACCACAAGCCAGCAACTTACTCTCACTTTTCATGGTGTGAAGATCAGCTGGAAGGCCCATTCAGGCCAGAGGCTTCTCATGGGGAAGCCTTGGCTGCCAAGGAGTGAGAAGATGCTGACCTGACCATGTAAGTCCTGGGATTTTCTTCTATAGTCTGACAAAATCCCTGTGTCTTAAAGAGTGAAGCCATGGCTGGCATGCATTGTATTGTCCTGAACAAATCATTTAACCTGGCTGTTTCTGGTCATCTGCAAACAAAGGTTGAATACAGTCATTTTGTCTGGGTTACACAGTTGATGCAGAGTGCTTGAGTACCTTATATCAAACAGGGCTCAGAATCCAGGCCTGGCCTTCTTGGCTGTGCAGTGTTGGCCAAGTTGTTTCAACCTTCTGCTCCTCTGTAAAGGGGGAATAATGCTAATGAGTATTCTAGGGATGTAGAAAGGAGCCCCAGATGCTTTAGTTTAGTGAGTTGATGTGGGCTGTTACAAAAAACAGGTGAAGTAAAGCTAGAGTTATCTGGGAAGAGGAACCGTAGTTGAGAAAATGGTACCATTATCTTGCCTACAGTCAAGCTTATAAGGCATTATCTAGGTTAATAATGAAAACGTGTAGCCTACTGTAAGGGGTACCACCGCCGGCTAGGTGGTTTTGGAGTGTATGAAGCCATGAAAAGCAAGCCAGTACATAGCCCTCCTCCATGGTCTCTTCTTCAGTTACTGCCCTGATTTCCCTCAGTGATGCAGCATAACCTGCACTGTGAGCTGAAATGAGCCCTTCTCTCCACAGGTTGCCTTTGGTCATGGTGTTTTAAGATAGCAATAGAAACCCTAACAAAGACAGAACAATGGGCAGTGTTGGAATATGGGGTGTTCATGAGGTAACAGTACTCTACAAATTATAAGTTCTCTGAATTCACTTCCTGTATAAAGTTTATTCCAGAGACGATGTTGTTGTGGCCAGCACAAAGCAAAATATGGAGGATCTTGATGCCAGCAAGTTGTACCTCAGAATAAAATGACTCAGAATAAAAATGATAATCTGGGAATATAGTGTAAGTGAAAATATTTTTTTTTAATGATGAATCTCTTAAAAAGTTATGTAGGAGCCTTTAGAACCACTCTGGTAGCTTCTATTAATATAAACTTACTTCAAAAATCAAATATTTAAAAATGTATCTGAACAATATTAACCAAGAATTATGCAAAACCAAAACTCTACCTTGGATATTCCATGTTTCAACATTATGGTGCTGAGGCAGGAGGATGTTACGTTTGAGTTCATTCAGGACTACATAATCAGTTTTATGTGAGTCTCTACAATGTAGCAATACTCTAGCTTAAAAAAAAGAAAGGAGGAATAAGAAGGGAGGGACAGAGGTAGGGAGGGAGGGATGAAGGGGGAGGAAGGAAGAGGAACAAAGGAGAAGAGGGAGGGAGGATTAAGTTGTACTGAAGCTACAAAATTTTTCTTTATATGAAAAGAAAATAATTAAATGAACCTACTTTAGATTTTCATTAGCAAATTGCATGGAGCTTTTGGTCATGTTTTGCTTTAAATTGTGAGGCACAGCCTCACTCTGTAGGCTATCTCAAACTTACAGGCCTTCCTGCCTAAGCCAGCCTAATGCAGGGATTGTATCTTCTCTCTTTTATTCAGTTTTTTAAAATTATTGTTATTGTTTTTAATTATGTGTGTCCGAGTATTCACACATATGGGTGACTGAGGAAGCCAGAGGTATCAGATCCCCTGGACAGGAAGTGTGGGTAATTATGAGCTTGTCAACATCACTGCTGGCAACCAAACTCAAATTTCCTGTGAAAATAGTTTGTTCTCTTAACCACTTAGTTACCTCTCCAGCCCTAGAATTCTATGTTCTTAAGAAATTACGTCACTATAATATCAGATGACAATCACTGTAGGTCTAATACTTCTTTCCACATACATACGGTTAGGGTTAGGGTTAAGTTGAGATACGGGTTTTTCACTTAGAGGGAAAATATTTAGTCCAATTTTCTGAGCCATAAAGATTGTTTTTATTTAATTTTAATATTATATGTATGGGTGTTTTGCTTGTATGTACCACTTGCACACCTGGAAGATCTCCTAGAACAACAGTTACACATAGTATGAGCCCCTGTGTGGGTTCTTGGAATCAAACTCAGATCCTCTGGGAAAATAGCCAGTGCTCTTAACCACTGAGCCATCTGTCCAGCCCCATATGCTTTGTTTTCCAGCAAGAACCCAAATTGATCTCACTGGAGATTGTGGCATTTCATGAAGGAGAATATCTCATCCATGGGCTGCATTTCAACCTCTGGTCTAATCTTCTGCAAATGTGTACTAATTAGAACACAAATGCAATCAGAAAGTAAGATAAATACACACTAATATTTACCAGATTACCAGTCAGCCACAACATTCATTGTCTTTCCTACCACACAGAAGGAACAACTTCAACAGTAGGCCAGTGTTCAGATCGTAGCATATGCTTAACAAATGCTTGTGATAATAAAAATGAGGGAATCCGTGTTTTAAACCACTGTCTTTTGCCCTTAACCAAACAGTTGGAGATTCCAGTGTAAGAATCTACTTGTTTCTGGTTTCCTTGGGAACACTAGATATTTGACAGACAAGATAACAGAAGCAGAAGGGTCCAAAGAGCAGAACTTCGGTACACGTTAAATCTCGTGAGGATGGGAGAGTACCTCCAGCTGGATCCATAGCAGACACAGAAGACATGGTCAACCAGAGCTCCCCAGTGGGCTTCCTCCTGCTGGGCTTCTCTGAACACCCACACCTGGAAAAGATTCTCTTCGTGGTTGTCCTGTGTTCCTACCTCCTCACCCTCCTAGGAAACACACTCATCCTCCTGCTGTCCACCCTGGACCCCAGGCTTCACTCTCCCATGTACTTCTTCCTCTCTAACCTCTCCTTCCTGGACCTCTGCTTCACCACAACCTGTGTCCCCCAGATGCTGGTCAACCTCTGGGGTCCCACAAAGACCATCAGCTTCCTGGGATGCTCTGTCCAGCTCTTCATCTTCATGTCCCTGGGATCAACAGAGTGCATCCTGCTGACAGTGATGGCCTTTGACCGCTATGTGGCTGTCTGCCAGCCCCTGCACTATGCCACCATCATCCACCCTCGCCTATGCAGGCAGTTGGCAGCTGTATCCTGGGCTATAGGTTTGGTCCAATCCATAGTCCAGACACCTCCCACCCTCCGCCTGCCCTTCTGTCCCCATAGACAGATAGATGACTTTTTGTGTGAAGTCCCATCTCTAATTCGATTATCCTGTGGGGACACCACCTATAATGAGATCCAGATGGCTGTTGCTAGTATTTTCATTGTGGTTGTGCCACTGAGCCTCATCCTTGTCTCTTATGGTGCCATTGCCAGGGCAGTGCTGAGGATAAGCTCTGCCAAGGGGTGCAGGAAAGCTTTTGGGACCTGTTCCTCTCACCTCATTGTGGTCACCCTCTTCTACAGCTCAGTCATTGCTGTCTATCTGCAGCCCAAAAACCCCTATGCCCAAGAGAGGGGTAAGTTCTTTGGTCTCTTCTATGCGGTGGGCACTCCAGCACTCAACCCCCTCATATACACCCTGAGGAACAAGGAGGTAAAGAGGGCCTTCTGGAGGCTGCTGGGGAAGGATGGGGACTCTGAGGAGAGCTGAGGGAGAAATAATTAGTGCACTTTCCAAAGTAGAGTGAATTTAAGCCTTTGTGAAAAAATTGAACTCCCAAGTCTGCTTACTCTTTTATACCTATCTAAGCTATAACAGTAGACCTAGTGAGTAATAAGTTGCAGTTATATAGGTTATATAAGCAGAAGAGAAGAAAGAAGAGTGCTAGAAGTTTCTTCAAAATGAAGCATTCTTGTCTGGACTGATCAAGGAGGTTCATTAGGCTCAAGAAATTTAGAAGAAGAGAAAAATCTTACAAAATTCAGGAAGTTCATGAAACTTACAGGATCTGGTGATTTCTCCTTGAGATGACATAATCAGTACACAGCTGGAAGAGAGAAACCTCTCCAGAGATCTAGCTGCAAGTTATACACCAGGCCCCAGTAAGACACTTACATGTGTCCTCATCTAAGCTAACTTGAGCTTCTCAGTGACACAGCTGTGCCCATAACACGTCACTCATTCCCGTAACACATCACTCATTCCCGTAACACATCACTCATTCCCGTAACACATCACTCATTCTTTCGTAAGTCGCTGCGATAAACTCACTAGTTGACCAAGCTGGAATGGAATGATTTACTTATTATTTATTATAATTTAATTCCAACTTGAATGGAATAATTTATGTGGCCTATATTTGGTGTCCTATCTAGGAAGAGTTCACATTTATTGTCTTTTGTCTATGGAGGAGGGAGAGGGAGACAGAAAGGGACATTTACATATGCAGCCAATGGCTCATAAACATAAAATAAGAACAAATAAATTTGAAACAATCTAATGATAAATGTTTCTTTTTTCTTTTTTTTTATTAATTACACTTTATTCATTTTGTATCCCCCCATAAGCCCCTCCCTCCTCCCCTGCCGATCCCACCCTTCCTCCCCTTTCTGCATGCATGCCACTCCCCAAGTCCATTGATAGGGGAGGTTCTCCTCTTCTTTCTGATCTTAGTCTACATCAGAAGAAAAAGAAAATAGGAAACAACCTCGGAACCTGCTACAGAGGGCCTCTGAAAGCCAGAAGAAAACAGGAAACAACCTTGAAACCTGCCACAGAGGGCCTCTGAAAGCTTCTGCAGTATAGACTGTCAAAGCACATGCTGAGCCTGATGGCCAACTGATGGGCAGAGTGAATGGAATTTTATGTAAGAAGTGGGAAATAGTAAGAGCTGGAGGGGACAGGAACTCCACAAGCAGAGCAACAGAACAAGATAATTTGAACACAGGGAACTTCCCAGAGACTCATACTCCAACCAAGGACTATTCGTGGAGATGACCTGGAACCCCTGCACAGGTGTAGCCCATGGCAGTTCAGTGTCCAAGTGGGTTACATAGTAATGGGAAGAGGGACTGCCTCTGACATAATCTGATTGGCCTGCTCGTTGATCACTTCCCCCTAAAGGGGGGAGCAGCCTTACCAGGCCACAGTAGAGGACAATGCAGCCACTTTTGATGAGAACTAAATGTTTCTTTTAAAACCTACCATGAATTATTTCTTTAAGATTTACTTTGTTTTTACATATGAGTATTTGTCTCTGTGTAAGTATGCTCAGAAGTGTGCAAATGCATTCAGAGGCCAAAAGGCTTTGGATCCCTAGGCCTAGAATTACAGGCCATTGTGATCTACCGTGCATGCACACTAGAATCCAAACTCCAGTCCTTGGCAAGAGCAGCAAGTGCTCCTGAGCAGTGAACCATTTCCCAGAGCCTCTGAATCTTATTTACTGAGTGTAGTTAACATTCAGTAGGAGGGAAGCAGAGGACTTGGGGTGTACCTCAGTGGGAGAACACTTGCCTGGAGTACGTGAGTCTCCAAGTTCAATTCGCAGTACTGGAAGAAAAGAATGCACTAAAGAGGTGGTTCGGCTGCTCTTACAGAAGACCCAGCACCCATATAAGAAGGTTCACAACCCAGGCCCAGGGAATCTGACGCCTGTGGCCTCTGTAAGCACCTGTACATGCACATACCCACTTGTATAAACACATACATGTATTAAAAACAATAAAAATAAATATTTTTCTGAAATTCAGTGGAAACAGAATGGCTGCATGAGAAGCTTAGAAAAATCTCCCTAGAAATCATAAATACATCTAAAATAAATAAAACTCATCATTTCAAGATACTGAAAATAAAGTGTACAATAAATTCCACTTATTCAAAATTCCAAAAAAAGAAAATGTACTGAACTTGAGAAAGAACAGTGTAGGTCTGAGACATGTTAGTCTGGAACTAACAAACCTCCATGGATAGCATGAACCAAGGTTACTCAGATGCCCCCCCCCCCCCCCCCCCCGGCCACAAGGGCCAGGATGGTAAGGGTGGAACTACAGTATTGTTTTGAGCAAGCAACTGACTGTCAAGTCAGCCAGAAATGCAACAGCAAGTTCTAAAGCACAAGGCAGTGAAGGCCTGAGGCCAATTCAGCATAACTCTGGTGTCTGGAAAGGGTAATTTAAAAAAATCAAAACTAATTTTACTGAACCTGAGAAAGAACATGTCAGTCTGAGACATGTTAGCCTAGAGCTGGACTCAACATGCCTCCATGGAGGCTATTTATCTTGCTGAAGACAGGGATAGAAAATAAAGCCAGTGTGGATTTATAAGCTGCCTGAACTTGGAAAACATTTCCCGAGCTACATGTAAATCTGTCGGAAAGGGTGGGGTCTGAGATAATGCAAACTCAGACTGGCTTTTTGGTGACCTTCCTAGTTGTTTATCGCTGAGGGGTTGTTGCATTTGATAATCTCCAGGCTTTTGGTTTTGTCTTCTATCCACTCCAAATAAAAGCAGTTTCACCCTAGCAAAACTCCTGACCCCCATCGCCCATCGCAATAACCTTGTTTCATGCTATCCATAGAGACCAGCTCTAGGCTAACGTCTCAGACTGCCATGTTCTTTCTCAGATTCAATTTAAGCACAAAATCTCCAACCAACTGCTAGCTGACCAAAATTAGCTTTCTTTTGCCTGGGGAAATACATAGGAAGCTCACCTCAAAAAAAGACAAAACAAAAACAAAAACAAACAAACAAAAAAAAACTTGGATCTATTATGGTGGTTCATATCTGTTAAGAGACCCTGAATCTAAAGAAATAAAGTTTAGGTGTAGCCCAGCGATAGACAGAACACATCTTAGCATGCTTGAGGCCCTACACCTCAGTTTCCAATAATAAAAATATAAAATAGGGCTGGAGAGATGGCTCAGAGGTTAAGAGCACTGGCTATTCTTCCGGAGGTCCTGAGTTCAATTCCCAGCAACCACATGGTGGCTCACAGTCATCTGTAGTAAGATCTGGTGCCCTCTTCTGGCCTGCATACATGCAGGCAGGATAATAAATAAATAATATAATATATTAAATATATTATATATAATAAATAAATAAATATTAAAATATATATGTATACATATAAAATAATTTTTAAAAGCTGAGTTATTTCTAAGTAGAGACATCAACAGCTACACACAGCAAAGAAAATAAATTTTGTCCACAAGAGATTATATTATAATATAATATTATATATTATATTTTATTTTATTTTATACTGTGTGTGTGAGAGAGAGATTAGACATAAAGGTGTCTGTCGGAAGAAAAGATGTCAAGCAGTGAATATGCATTTGTTCAAATGAGTAAATATATATTATATTACACATAGTATGTATTCCATAGCAATATATATTATTTACATAATATATATTTTTCAAAGCAATTATCAAGTTAAAAAAAAAAGATTGAAACACAGAGCTAGCCAAGTTTGCCCTGTGTGTTCTGCCAAGATCCCTGGTCATGTGAAGATTCAATCTACCGATGAGCCAGCACATAGGGTGGCTGCACCTTCCCAGCCTTCCCTGCCTGTGATAGGCCTGGCCTGAAGAACCTGTCAGGGCACCAGAGTTGGACCGTGAAGAACCTTGCATGCATAGTGGTGGCTGCTGAGTCCTCCGCCGGGCTCTGCAGGAGCCCGGAGCTGACCTCGCCTGGGGGTTAGACCCGGAAGACTCCAGGGAACTGATGGCTGCAGGGCCACCCTCGCTGCTTTCAGTGAGGGTTCACCCATGTGACCTTTCCCGCGTGGTGGTCTGGAACCGCAGTCTGAGCGTGGTGCAGCCCGGGTGGCTCGACTTTCAAGGTGAGCCACAGTTCTTCCAGCCTCTGCGTCAACAGCTCCCGATGTCACCGTTGGCTCTTCAGGGACACAAGGACAAACGACAGACTCCTGGTTAACCAAACTGAGTTATCTGTGCCATCTCTCAATGTTGACGGGCAGCATGCCTCTGCCAACATCACACTGCCAGTATGAACGCTGAAAGAGCGGTTACCTTTGTTATGCCAGGTTCACGGGACCAGGAGATGACTCGATGCAATTTCAAGAGAGCTTTGTTACAAGAGCGATCAAACTCGGGACCCAAGTCTCACTGGTGCAGCAGTAGGGACCCAAGTCTCACTGGCGCAGCAGTAGAGAAGTGGGACCCCGAGCTCTGAATGATCAGGATTTTAAAGGGAAAGTCTGTGAGCAGGGGGTTTCCATGGCAGCAAGCAGGGGGGCACAAGCCTTGGCGTTACAGAATTGGGTGAAGTTTAGCAGGGCGGGGTGACCTTTTCTGAGGCACATAATCACAATGGCTAAGGCATATAATCACAATGGCTATTTTTCTAAACCATATCTGAAACATTGGGGAGAATTTTCCCATCCGATTCTCAACCGATTCCCATTGATTATTGCCAGGGAGTTTGTCTCTATTTTCTATGAAGCATTTATTCTGTTATATTTCCTGGAGGCTGTTGCTAGGAGAGTTAACTTTGTTTTCTGCCAGGTGTACATTCTGTGATATTTCCTGGTACCTGAATTCAGTTCCCAGTCAAGATCTTTATTTCAAAATGGAGTTATATTCAGGCTATCTTAAGCTCTTCACCTTCAGGTTGTGCGAAGCCTCCTCAGCCCTGAGAACTACAGGAGAATGGACATTTTCTGGTCATTCTAAGGTGATTTGGAAGACCAACCCAACGTGAGGAAAGATGTGGAACGGCTTAGCCAAGAACACATTGAAAACCAGTGATTATTAATTAGAGAAAGCAGTTAAAGAAAATCACTGAAAAACTCAGCTTCTAACGGTATTGATAAGTCTTGATCTAGTTATGGAACTGTCCACTTATCCATTTAAAATAGTGTTTCATCCTTATGATTGAAAAGAAAGCTAACTAGGGGCTGGAGTCAACTCCTAGCCAATGCAAAGTCTTGGATTCAATCATTTAAAAATTACTGGGGCAAACATCACAAAGTGTCACTTAACACATGTACTTTCTAGAGACATCAGGAAAAATGTTGTGCTTTTGCCTCCTAGTAACTCAGAAAAGTTTGAGTGTAGAATGTTTGTGTAAGTGATGAGAAATTTATTGTGTTCAATAGGAAATATCACATCTCAACAAATGCATTATGTAAGCAAACTACCCTATCCTGCTTGGGAAAGACAGAAACCTTGGATGTAGAAATAAGAATTTATTTCAGAGACTCCAGCCCCTATCACATCAGAAGCCTTCAGTTACTGGTGTTAAAGAACAAAGCAGCAGAGGCTTCGGTAGACAGCACAGGAGAGTTAGCCTCTTTGGTTGAGGGAGGGAAAGCTAATTTAAAAACGCACCAAGCAAACATCATGAAGGAAGCTGTTTTTATGGAAAGAATTTTTTTTTTCTGGTTGTCTAAGGCTTTTCCTTTTCCTAGTCCACTCAGTTTGCATACTTTTTGTTTCTGTTTGTAAATGAGTTTTGGCTTTTCACAGTTACTGAGTGTGGTAACTTATCCACACAGAAGGCAGCTATGCTCTGTCTAATTCCTGTCTCATGGACTATAAATAAATTGTTGCCACATCTGGGTCTTCTTTTCCTTTCTGTGAATCCATGGAATTCCGTGTGGTTTAGTATTTTTAGCAACAGGATTTGGGTCCACTTTTCATCTGACTAGATATGGCATCTTCAGGCCAGTGGCCCATATCTGTGTACAGTATTCTGGAATCTTTTACTGTTAAATAAGTGTTTATATCATTCCTTATAGTCCGGACTTCAGGTCATTAACTTCATAAGTTGTGCCAGATTTGAGAGACTCCAAAAGACCACTAGGAGTCCAGTCAGTTGCAAATTACATGAGGATCTTTAGTCAAGCTCATAGCAGGTTAGAAAGTGAGGCCCTCAAGTCGGGGGGTGGGAGGGGAAGGCAGTTTTTAAAGGAAAAACTGCAAGCGAGGAATTCTAAGCCTTGGTGTTACAGGGAAAGGTAAGAATTGGGGGGGGGGGACTCAGCAAGCGAGGTGACCTTTAGGCTAATTGTTCCAAACCACCTGGCCAAACTGAAAGATATGAAAGATATCTAAGATATCTATACGATAGCCTGCTGAGTGGAGGACCCATTAACATATTCTGTGGTATTTAAGACATTCTCTGGGATATACGACAACCTGTGGAGTGGAGGCCTGATTATAGTTATCTATTAACACATTCTGTGGTATCCTAGACAACCTGCAGGGTGGAGGGCCAGGTGGCCCTTCTCAGAACCCAAAGGTGGGGGCCAAGTCATTCCATGGACAGTCAACTCTGTTATTAAATTTACATTTTGTGTGTCCTTTTATATCATTATAACTTATTTTTCCACATTGTCATTTAGCTTTTCATAAACATCAGTGTTATAGTCGCACTTGTAATTAATGTAATTTTATCATAATTCCTGGCATTGGTAGCTGTTTTAAGCACACCTTCTGCTATAATCACAGCAAAGTGAATGAAATACAATCCCACACTTAGACTGGAGAGACAGCCCAGTCTTCCAGAAGACCCAGGTTCCATTCCCAGCACTCACACAATGGCTATGGTATGCCCAGTTCGTGAGACCCCAAAGACCACCAGGAATTGACTCGCCTGCAGATACGTGAGGGTTTATTGTATATGTGCTCAATCCCTGGTCACAAACTTCCTATGGAAGCAGGAGAGGAATGCAACCGCTCAGTCTAGTGGCATAAGGTTTTTAAAGGGAAAAACCACAAGCAGGGAGTTATATGCCTTGGCGTTACTTTAAGGGAAATTGACTTTTGAAATGATTGGTTTAGTTTAGGTGCCAAGACCACAAACAGTTCTGGCCTAGCTATCTGGGCCAGTTTCCTAACAACTGCATCTCTAGTGGGTAGGAAAGAATGTGGTAAAGCTAGTTCCTTTCCCCAGGTGGCTGGACATGTCTCCACCTGGCTGACTTTCACTCAGGCCTGTGCTCCAAACCCCCAAATAATACCCAAAAAAACAATTTTCGTGTCTTTGGTCTCTCAGCTAACAACTGTCTGTTGCTCCAGGTCTTTGAGGGTGCATGTGATACACAGACAAATAGGCAAACACACCCATAGATAAGACAAATAAAAAAATAAATCTTTAAAATACTGCACTGGTTCCCTTCCACCTTCCAAATATCATCTACTTTAAGTCTCCTCTGAAAACAGTGTTTGAAATGGTTTTTGCTGTATTGGTTTCATTTGTTGGTTCTTTGGTAGGTTAGTTGGTTTGGGGTTTTGTTAGGCATTGTTTTGTATAGACAGGTTTACATGGAGCTTACTATATGGCTGAGAATGAACTTGAGCCCACTGATCCTCCTTTCTATCCTTCTGTTACACAAGGGTTGGGATTGCAGAGCCCATGCTCTGCTTAAGCTGGGATTTTTACTAGTGTAATGTACTAGCTCTGAACAACACAACTCTAAGTATTTAAACTATTTGTTGAAATGTTACACTGAGAAATAGATGTGGGAATTCAGTTATATCAGCACAAATTCCCTATGCTGATATGGAGAACATCGCATGCCTCTGTAGGGAAGACGGGGATTTAAAAAGATCTGCTGTACTTGGTTCATTTCTTTTAACACCTTTTTCATGTCAGTCTCATTAAAGCATCTTTTTATTGTCCAAGAAAGATTTAAAACAAGTAACATGGCTAATGTTTCATTTGTAGTTTTGTGAATGTGTTAAATAAGTTGTTCTTAAGAGGTGGTATTTTGGGGCTGGAGATATAGCTCAGAGGTTAAGAACACTGGTTATTCTTTTGTGAAGTGTTCTGTAAATATCTGTTAGGTCCATTTGGTTTATAGTGTTTGTTAGCACCAGCATTTCTCTGTTCGGTGTTTGTCTGGATGGCGCGTGCATTGGTGAGACAGGTTCTGAGGTCTCCCGCTGTCAGTGTGTGAGGGTCAGTGTGTGACTTAAAGTGGAGAAGAGATTCTTTTACAAATGTGCGTGCCCTTGTGTTTGGGACATAGATGTTAAAACTGAATGTCATTTTGGTTAATTTTTCTTTTGATGAGTACGTAGTGTCCTTCTCATCTCTTTTGATTAGTTTTGGGTTGAAGTCTATTTTGGTAGATACTATGAGTACACAATATGTGTATATAATGACTACACCAGCTTCTTCTCGTTCTTTAAGATATGTTTATTTTATGTATATGAGAGCTTGATCTGCATGTACACCTGCATGCCAATAGAGGGCATCAGATCCCATTACAGATGGTTGTGAGCCACCATGTGGGTGCTGGGAATTGAACTCAGAACCTCAGAAAGAGCAGTCAGTACTCTTAGCCTCTGAGCCATCTCTCCAGCCCACCAGCTTGCTTCATAAGTCTATTTATTTGGAATATGTTTTTCCACCCCTTCACCCAGATGTGATGTCTATCCTTGGTGTTGAGGTGTGTTTCCTGGATGCAGCAGAAGGATGGGTCCTGTTTTCTCACTCATTCTGTTAGTCTGTGTCCATTGATATAGATATTGAGAGAGAGTAATGACCAATGATTGTTGATTACTGTTGTTTTGGTGGTGGTGGTGGTGATGGTGATGGTGGTGTGTGTATCAATGTTTTGCTGGTGTGAGTTTATTTATTTCCTGTGTTTTCATAGTTGTAGTTAACCTCCATAGGTTGGAGTTTTCCTTTTAGCACCTTTTGTAAGGCTGGCTTTGTAGATAGATACTGTTTAAATTTGGCTTTTTCATGGAATATCTTATTTTCTCCATATATAGTGATTGAAGGTTTTGCTGGATATAGTTGTCTGCACTGGCATTTATGGTCTATTAGAGTCTGGAGTGCATCTCTCCAGGACCTTCAGGCTTTTAAAGTCTCTGTTGAGAAGTCGTGTGTAATCCTAATAGGTCTGTCTTTATATGTTATTGGCCTTTTTCCCTTGCCAATATTTTAATATTCTTTCTTTGTTATGTATGTTTAGTATTTTGATTTATTATGTGGTAAAGGGAATTTCTCTCCTGGTCTAGTATATTTGGTGATCTGTATGGTTCTTGTACCTTCTTTAGGTTAGGAAAGTTTTTCTTCTATAATGTTTTGGTTGAAAACATTTTCTAAGCCTTTGAGTTGGGATTTTTCTCCTTCCACTATTACTTTTAGGTTTAGACTTTTCATGAAAAGTCTAATTCTGACTCAGAAGTCCAAGTCAGAATTCTGAAGTTGAGAAACATAGTAAATGAGATTTAAAATTATTCAGAGAGGTTTAACAGATAATTTGAACTGACAAATGAATCACCACACTTGAAGGTAGAACAAATTTATACAAAATATACATTATACTAATGGAGTCAGCTGTTAAGTTTTCTAGAATTTCACAAACCAGCTATTAAACAGGACCTTGACTAAAGATTAAATTAGTTAATTGCTAGCTATAACAAATAGTTTTAAAGTTCTGTGAAAATGCCTAATGTGGCAAATTCTGCAAACAAGCAATGAAGAGGCTGATGAAAAATATTTCCTATAGAATTCTCAGAAATTTCAAGCCTTGAAGGAAATGTTCTAAAAATTATAAATGTGCTGTGTCTATAAGTGACTTATTCATAAAGTCAGCCTTAGGACCATTGCTTCCTATTTCACTCTGAAAACAGAAGTTGAGGTGGAATCATTCTCTCGGATTTCTTTAAACAATAATGTACGAGTTTAACGGGTAGTACACTTTTATTGAAAAAACAAGTTCCTACTGAAGGGACTCTAGCCAGGTCACAAACAGGGCTCTGGCAGGCCTTGTCCTTCTCCTCACCCCACCCCTAGCCCCCACCCCTACCCCACTCCACCACCCACCACCCCACCCTTCCACTCATGCCTCTCACCTCACCCTCACCCCTATTTCCTCTAACCTGCTGAAAACCCTTAGGGCATATTCCTAAAGCTAGCCACCAAGGTCTGTTCCCTTATTTGGCTACTTCCTCCTCCTGAGGCTGACTACCAGTGTCCAGCTATTAAAGTATTGAAGTTCAGCTATCAAAAACCAGCTTTGCTCACTTAATTAACATACCCAATTAAAATTAAGCACCTCATCCAAACAGGGGTTTCCCCTTTGCCTTTATGAACGCCATTTTCCTATGAGCCATATCTGTCTTTTCTCCAAGGTAGTCTTTTGCACACACACACACACCTCACTCTGACTGTTTCTTCCCCTTGTTCCATTCCCTTTCTCCCTTGTCCTCTATCTCCTGTCTTTGTCTCTTATCCCTGGCCTCTGTCCTTTAGAAACAAATAAATCTGCTTTATTCTGAGAACTTGGTCTTGGGGTGTCAAGCTGACTTTCAAGGTTTCCTACACATACAATATTTCTGATCATAATTTTCTTTCCCTTAGCTTCTCTGAAATGGTTCCCACCTCTCCATCCACCCAACTTCAAACCCCTATTCTCTCTTCAGAAAGCAAACTAAACAAACTAGAATTAAAAAAAAAAAAGAAGAAAGAAAGAAAAAAAACACAAGCACACACAGTGTATTTTTTAAAATCAAACTAGATGGATTTTTGTATTGTTGTTGCTTATATTTAAGCTATGTTGAATCAATGGACAGCCAGAAATGTCTTTCCAACATTCAAAGGGCTTTGTGTGTGGTTTTAAAATAATTGATTAAGAGATCATTGACAATGAATTTCTGTTGTTAGGTTTTGCTGCTTGGTCCATGTAATAATTTATCATGCATATGTCTGCATGCATCTATATATTCCAACATACACCCATAAATGTCTCTCCACCAAAAAATGGTATTTTTAACTGTATTCAATATATATTTTAAGTTTTTGATTTATATGTTCATCAAACAAGATTTCTGGATATGTTTCTAGAACATTTCTTAACTATTTCAGACAATACAAATATTATCTTTTTTCAATAAATAATCATGTTAATAAAAATCAAATTCACAAGATGGCCCTATTTTCCCTCTCATGTTGATACATTACCTTCATCATCACATACATACAAATAATACAAATTTCATCATGTGTATGTTAAAACTTTTCTTTTGATCCTCATTTGTACCTTGCTCCTCAAGCTGGTCAAGACCACCATGATCATTCTTCTGTCCATCTTTCATATTAAACCTGCCCACACACTATTTAAAAATTAAGTTACGTAAACTAATATTCAAATAAATTATATTTTAAAGAGTAATAAATACTTAAAGTTATCATTTCCTAGTTTGTTTTATTAAATTTTACTACTTATGCTTTGTTATTATTTCTGAATCTATGACTTGTAGATGATAAAATACTTTATCAGGCACTTGGGGAATGTGTTGCTGTGCATCTTGCCAGCTCCAAGTCTGCGGTGATGGCATACTGACAGTTTAAGACCGGCTGTGCGTAAGTAGTTACACCACAGCCAAGCATAATGGTGTACAATGCAGCACTCAGTTCTCACAAGCTGCAGGCTGCCCTGAGAAACAAGGAAACCCTGTCTTATCCAGGGCAAAGTGGGGGCTGGAGGAAGAAAGATGAGTTGTGCACAGAAATCTATACAGGTTGTATTTCAGGCTCATATCTCTTTAGGACACAATATTAAGTGTGAGCATACAGCTACATGTGTGGAAGGTGAGTCTGTCTTCCTGGTAGCACTTATAAAATGTTCATCACCCACACCGAGTGGCCACCTAACCCAGACCTGGATCCATAATAATCTGACATGACAGAGTTGGGGCTGCTTCTTGACTTCATGTGTGTGACTCCAGTTGTCTCCAAGCTCCATCCAGTTTTTGTGGCCATTGGAATGCTAATCACATGACGCAGTGACAGGTACAACCACTCCTCTATATCCTTTACAAATGGCACACCTCTCAGCCAATATACCCTTGGGTTATAACATTGTTCTGGATTTCCTGCCTCTGTGGAGAAGAGAGTGTAGATTCAGGGCTTTCTGGGTGCTACAACTGTCCCTCAACACATCAAAGAAACAACATAGAGATTCCACAGTCTAAGAACATATGAACATTCTAGTTACAGTTCAGATTGCTGAGATGACTCTCAGCTGCAACCATTAACCTGAAACATCCACTGTGATGTGAACCTCGTATCCTAGCTCTAATGGCTGATGGGCAGGAATATAGCCTACATCAAATGATGGCTAGACAGATTTCTCTACCTGTCTACATATACACAAGTATTTGTGCACACGCACACACACACACGCACACACACACACACACACACACAATGTGTGGATAAATCAGAGAACTGGAGCACTGTCTAAATGCTGGGCAGAGTGGAGTAGACATGACCGTGGTTATCCCTACTAACAGAGGAGTCGGTTACCTTTGTCACTTATTCCAGTAATGGCCATTGCTCTCGCACTTTCCCCAGAGACTCGCCTGCCCCCTCCACCATAATTACCAGCTAATTATCTGTGGGCTGTGGAACCCCTGGGTCCCAGCTGAATTAATGAGATGTGTGCCTCCATAGGAAAGGAGTTCTGGGATCCCTCTCTCCACCACACACCTAACGCCAGGCTTTCCACCACCGGACCATTTGCCAACACCTTGCTAGTTAACTGAAGTCTCTGTCCCACTTGGTTCCATTTATCCCATAGAAAAGGCAGCAAAGTGTGGTCAATGAACGTCAATTCATTTGTGTTTGCACATGAACTCTGGTGTTTATCACTATCTTGCACTAGCCTAGTAGCTTCTTTGTTAAATTCCTCATGCAAACAAGGAAGATAATATGTAGAGTTGTAATGGACAGTCAGAGGTATGTGGATAAATGCTTAACAGCCTGGCTGGAGGGATGCAGAGCCTCCACTTGCAGTTTGTTCTGTTTGCACAGTACAAACACTCCCAGCAAGCAAGATTCTAGATAAGTATGATTTAAAAGCTATCTCATAAAACCTGAGAATTTAAGAATCATATAAGCTAGTTCTAACAGATCACGTGAGTGTGTGCTCAAAAAAGAGGCTGGCTGTAAAGCTTAGCAGTCCCTACTATAACCAGAGCTCTAGTTACCCTTTCTGAGACCATCATTCTTCCTTATTTCAAGTTTTCTTCTTGATGTCCATGTAGAAACTAGGCAGCAATTAAGAATTTCATCATGAGCAGTTGCTGGCAAACAAAGTAGTTCTTCTCCAGTTGATGGTAAGTAGAATATTTGCTGTTCTCTTGTGTAATATCAGTTCCCATGTACCCTCGGCAATAGAGCCCCGGACAGGGAGTTCAGAGGAGTTAGAGGTTTGGTTCTGTTACTATACAGGTTATTTGTTTGTTTGTTGTTTGTTTTGCTTTGAGATAAATGTACCAAACACAAAATCCACCTGCCACTGCTTCTTGAGTGCCAGGATGACTGGCAATAGGTACTAATACAAAACTGGGTGACTTTTATCAGAGGCTTTGAGTCACACTGATCTGGTGGCCTCACGCCCTTGGATTTTGGACAAGAAAATGCAGTCTGTGACAGCTCACACTAGGCACACTCCTTTCTGTACTCCCCCAGGTATGGGGAACACTCTCTAGCATTCCCTTGGTCCCAACATTTTTTGAGTAGGTAACCTTAGAAATTTTCCTTGCCCCAGACCATTCACTATGAAAATTCATGGCGAAATTGATAAAGTCTTTGCAGGGCTGCCATACAAACCAGAAGATCAGGAGCGACATTCACACCTATACTCCCAGCACTGAGGAGGCAGAAACAGAAAGAATCTTGGAGCTTATTGGCCAGGCAGTCCAGCCAAATCAGTAAGCTCGCAAAAAGACAAGGCAGACTTCAGCTGAGGAAGACACTGGACACCAACCTCTGGTCTCCCACAGGTCTACAGATGCATGCATGCCTTAGCACAAACACACACACACACACACACACACACACACACACACACACACACACACCACTATGTATTTCCAAAGGGTAAGTTTTACATTCTATGAAATATATCTCAAAACAATAAGTCAAGTGTGCTATAATCCCCATATTTCTGCAATAAAGACTGAAGAATCGGAAGTTTAGAACCAGCCTTTACTACTTAGTGGGTTTGAGGCCAACCTGGGCTATGTGAAACCCTGATCTCAAAGAAAAAAAAGTGAGGCTGGCAAGATGAAGCAGTTAAAACTGTTTCCACCAATCCTGGTGACCTGGATGCAATTCCATGAATCCTCATAATAGAAGTAAAGCAATTTCCACAAGTTTCCTCTGACCTTCACATGCATGCACACACACTAAATAAACGCAATGACTATTAATAAGATTCATTTATTTTATATCATGTGTATGAGTATCTTACTTGCACATGTGTATGTTCACTACATGGCTTGGTACCCGTATGAAGAAGAAGGCATAGATTTCCTGGAGCTGGATTTAGGGATGGTTGTAAGCCACCATGTGGGTGCTGGGAACTGGCCTACAGTCCTCTGCAAGAAGGGAAAGTACCCTTAGCAGTTGAGCCATCTCTCCAGCCACCGTGCAATGTATTTTAAAGAAAAAAAAAGAGATGAGAAGGCAGGGAATAATTCATGTAATGTTGAGAATGGTATTTCCATCTTTGAGGATGGGAAATGGGAAGCTAGGGAGGGATGCTCAGGACCCTTTAAGATATGTGGAATATCTGTTTTATATCCTTAACCTGGCTATTGGATGCATTAGAGGTTGAATTCCTTATTATTTATACTGCAGAGAATTGCTATGTTTATACTTTGGTTTGAATATAAAATTATAATATTGAGAAATATTCTGTAGGATAAAAAAAAAGGTGGGAAGAAGTGAAAGCAGAAGGTTCTGGGGGAAAAATTATGGGGCAGTGAGTGTTCTTCCATTTTAAAACACTTTTGGCAGACCCACCCACCCATTGCTTCCCTGTCATCTGCCAGACCAGAGAACCGTGTGTCTTCAGTTCATTTTCCAGAATAGCCGCAGCCTCCCTCACCATCACTGAGCTGGCCTGCTATGCTCCAATATTTCCAGTCACTTCAGTGGTGGAGTTTTCCGACCTGAAACTTCCCCCAGATATGCCCTTCACTATGAACTTTTTCCTTTCATCTGCCCTCTACAGCCTGCATGACTGACATTTCTATCTATGCCTTAATAACGCAACTGTGAGTCACAGTGATTTTGACAAGCCTCTTGCCTTCTGCTTGTTAGCTTCTCATGAGGACTGAGTGACTGGACCAAATCTGCTTGCTAACCAGGGCAGCTGTTTAGTAGTAGGTGGTTAAAGAAGCCAAGACAACTGAAATAATCTACTATGTGTGAATAGAGTCTCAAAATGAACCAAACTCTCACATGCATAACACATTCTGAGCCAGGTTTGGTAGTGCACACTTATAGACCCAGAATTCCAGAAGCTGATACAGGCAGATTGCCCTGAGCTGATAGTCAGCCTGTATATCAGAACAAGACCCTATTTCAAGCAAACAAACAAAAAGATTTACTCTGTCTCTGATAAGCTACCTGTCAAAATAAAAAGTATAAAATAAAATATTTCTAGTCATGCCAAAATGTATTCACCAAGTCAACACAGAAATAATGAAATAATGAAAGTTTCAAGCTTACAGAGATACAACCTGGAAATTCATTCAAATTAATTGATTTTAATTTCCTTTATTTGTTTCTTTTTATTTTATTTCTCTATTTATTTACTTATATATTTAGGTAAACTACAGATCTAAACCACAGTTCATGTTTGGCAGTTTTCTGCCTCAGGGGTACATCCTCAGCCCACAACACAGTATTTAACTAGTGCCTCCAAGAGATTACAGGTGTGAGACAGCAATGAGAAAAAACAGAAAAGCACTGAGGTTATAGGGAACCCAACACATTTCTACTGAAATAGTGAACAGGTTGATCAACCCGTCTGAAATCAGCATTCTCCATCTTTAACCAGGAAGTCAAAGGCACCTATCCATCCATCCATCCATCCTCCACAACATTCTTGGTTTCCTCATGGCCACTAGACAATGTTTGACCAAGAGAAATAAGTGAAGGCAAAAACCTCGTTGGCAAAGAGCCTGGAAGAGAAGCTTGTGAGAAGCACACAAAATGAGTTTTCATTAGCCCCTTTGTATCACTCTAACATGAAGCTTCATCCCTCCAAGCAGACACAGAAGACATGGTCAACCAGAGCTCCCCAGTGGGCTTCCTCCTGCTGGGCTTCTCTGAACACCCACACCTGGAAAAGATTCTCTTCGTGGTTGTCCTGTGTTCCTACCTCCTCACCCTCCTAGGAAACACACTCATCCTCCTGCTGTCCACCCTGGACCCCAGGCTTCGCTCTCCCATGTACTTCTTCCTCTCTAACCTCTCCTTCCTGGACCTCTGCTTCACCACAACCTGTGTCCCCCAGATGCTGGTCAACCTCTGGGATCCCACAAAGACCATCAGCTTCCTGGGATGCTCTGTCCAGCTCTTCATCTTCATGCTCCTGGGTACAACAGAGTGCATCCTGCTGACAGTGATGGCCTTTGACCGCTATGTGGCTGTCTGCCAGCCCCTGCACTATGCCACCATCATCCACCCTCGCCTATGCAGGCAGTTGGCAGCTGTATCCTGGGCTATAGGTTTGATCCAATCCATAGTTCAGGTTCCTCCCACCCTCCGCCTGCCCTTCTGTCCCCATAGACAGATAGATGACTTTTTGTGTGAAGTCCCATCTCTAATTCGATTGTCCTGTGGGGATACCACCTATAATGAAATTCAATTGGCAGTTGCAGGTGTCATCTTCCTGCTTGTACCTCTGAGCCTCATCCTTGTCTCTTATGGTGCCATTGCCAGGGCAGTGCTAAGGACTAACACTTTAAAAGGGCGCAAGAAAGCTTTTGGGACCTGCTCCTCCCACCTCATTGTGGTCACCCTCTTCTACAGCTCAGTCATTGCTGTCTATCTGCAGCCCAAAAACCCCTACGCCCAAGAGAGGGGCAAGTTCTTTGGTCTCTTCTATGCGGTGGGCACTCCAGCACTCAACCC